>NC_133777.1:1206374-1217672 GCF_003597395.2 Chelonoidis abingdonii
ATGCTGAAATAAATTTGTTAGTCTCTAAGGTGCCACAAGTACTCCTATTCTTTTTGTGCATATAGACTAACACGGCTGCTACTCTGAAACTTCCAAGGCAGTGT
The DNA here is from genome assembly GCF_003597395.2 of Chelonoidis abingdonii. Classification (NCBI taxonomy): domain Eukaryota; kingdom Metazoa; phylum Chordata; order Testudines; family Testudinidae; genus Chelonoidis; species Chelonoidis abingdonii. The sequence goes on from NC_133777.1 coordinate 1,206,479, forward strand.
CTGCTTCCACAGCTGCATGGCCCAAGTGGGCCGTTCAGCATTAGTTCCATTGCCCTCAGCAGTGAAACCTGAAGAGGCAGTGACCCAAGAGACGAAATCAGGACTTGCAGCCTGACGTCAACCTGCCAGGTTATTGTAAGATGTGAACAAACCAGAACAGTGTGCTTGGACAATGGACCTAGATTGGTTATTATACCTGGCCTCACCTCATGGGTTTATTCTTTAGTCCAGGTTGTTTCCAGCATTGCAGAGAACTATTGTGAATATTTCTGTGAAACTGCATTCACACTGGGTTTTTACAAAGTGGAAACTGAACCTGAACTGCTGCCAATGCTCTTTGGGGGGTGGGGAGGGGAGGAAGGAGAAAGCAAAGATGTAGCCCCTCTAGCCTAGATATGCTGATTATGTTTTGTCTGCTTAGATAGCCATTCAGACCCAGAGCATGGCAGGGGAAGGAGGAGGACACAGCTCCTAGCTGTTGTTAAATGTGCATCTCCAGAGTGACTGACCTTCTTAGTCAACGTTGAGGGGTATGATCTCACAGTGAAGTAGGACTCGGTGTTGTTTTGCTCAATGTACTGTAGGCTGTCCCCATCGTTGTACATAATGAGACGGGTGGAGTCATTGAAGAGAACCCCAACGCTGTTATCACACAGCTGGTAGCCTGGTTGGAGAAGGGAATGCATTAGATCTCCAAACACTGAATGTCTCCAGACTTGGGATGCTATAAGGGTGTCTTAGCAGAAGGCCGCTCGCTCTGGCTGACCCTGGTGCCTCAGCTGTCTAGAGCAGGGCCTCTCAACCTGTCCAGGATGCTGTACCCCTTTCAGGATTCTGATTTGTCTTGAATACCCCAAGTTCCATCTCACTTAAACTACTGGCTTACAAAATCAGACGTAAGATTACAAAAGTGTCGTAGCACACTGTTACTGAAGGATTGTGGACTCATTTTTACCATACAATTATAAAATAAATCAACTGGAATATCAATATTGTAACTTACATTTCAGTGTATAGTATATAGAACAGTATAAACAAACAAGGCTGTATGAAATTTTAGTTTGTACTGACTTCTCTGGTGCTTTTTATTTGCCTAGTTTTACAACAGGCTACGTATTTAGAGGAGTTGATGTACCCCTTGGAAAACCTTTGCATACCCCTGATTGAGAACCACTGGTCTAGAGCTCCTGCTCTCAAAGGACTATGTGGGGAAACCTCCCCTGCAAGAGTTAGTCATTTAACAAATGAATACCAATGCCAATGCTGTCTCAGCTGGATCTCAGCACCATGCCCCCCCACCCCATCCAGCCATGTGTTCGCTGGGGCATAAGGTGTTCAGTGCCTGCCAGGATGCAGATCTGAAATCCTATGCTCTTTAGGTTGTAAGGGGTTGCCACAGGATGTTCATGGTTCCTTTGATCAGCTGAGCATTTTGTGCTGCTCTCAGGGATGGCAACATTTGAGGCACTGCACATTAACTGGTTAACAGGGTATAAGAACCAGCTGCATCAGATAGATGATTTGCACCCTGGGCCCTTCGATGTCACCCCCCGGGAAGTTGGGGGAAGCGACTGAAGTGAACTCGGCTGCTGGCAATGCCAAGACGCTCCCTACCTAATCCATACTTGTCCGAGTAGTCCACCCATTTACTAACCCAGAAGATGGGTATACAAGCAGGATCCTCAGCCTCCTCTGCAATAGAAATGGAGTTTGTTAAATAGTGTTTGTAAAGCAACATGTGAAACCCTCAGTTGACTTGCTGGTTGTAAGGAGGGGCTAAGGGAGGGGCGAGTAGCTCCTCAACCCTTTGCTTTGGAGTTTTTAATCCAAGCACCTCATAGCACTTGTAGGATCCCTGCACAGCCTGCCTTGCTATCTGTCAGCCCATACCCGTAGCTCACCTTGTCTCACTACTGCCCTCTCCGAGGGTTTCGCTGCATTGGCCACACTCAGCTGCTGTAACATGTCAGCTAGATGGCAGTCGACAGGCTCTCCCAGCTCCCGCAGTGCTGCTTCGTCTTCCTTTTCATGGGCTTTATCTAAGGCAGGGCTGTCCAGGCCTGAGCCAGAGGAGAAGAGCAACGCGACAGCTGTGTTAGTAGCACGAAGGCTAAAGCTGGTGGATAGTTTCAGGAGAAGTTAGATTTACCTTCAAACCCAGCTGTAGCAGATGCATGACACCCCACAGGGCTGAAAGCAGACACCCATCTCTGCAATGGACAGAAGTTCTGCCAGCCTCATTTTGTTGATGAGCCGCCTGCTCCATTAGAGCAGCGTTACCGCAACTAATGCTGACGACCTTGTCAGCGTCCATGCCTCATGGGAGGAGATGGTCTTACCCTGCTTGGGATACTAGCCACTTTCTCTAGTGGGCAGAGGCAGGAAGGAAGAGAACGGAGTTAAGAGCTGCCAGGGGGCACCATCTTCCCTTAGGGCATTAGCCTCCTGTGTGGTGGCAGGACACCTAGAGAATTAAACTGGCATAAGGCCTCAGCTTGGATCGGGGGTTCAAGTTATTGCCAATGGGAAGAAGAGGATCCAGTTCTGCAGTGGCTGCCCCAGTGAGGCTAAAAGAGCAGTGAGCTGCCACCCTCACTCACATGCTCTGGCTCTGGGCAGTGCCAAACAGAGAAGCAGGGACGGCAAGGAACAAGAGACCCATCATGCTCTGGGTACCAGAACCAGGATGCTCCATTTGCAGTACGTTTAAGATATCCCTCTCTCCATGCTGGGGGGAAATCTGTCAGAAGAGCAGTAATTGCTCCTGCAAGGGGCACTGCTGGATTTCGAGGACAGCATCCCCACATGAGCTCACTAGCCATAACCTATGTCAGAGAGCCACGCAGGGTTTTCATCTGTAATTTACTCTCACAGTCTTCTCCCCCTCCCCACTGTAACCCAGGGCTCTCTTGTAATTGCCAGGCATTGTTAAAACCTCCATCCCCTCCACCTCCCCAAATCTTACCTTTGTTGAGAGCGGTAAGAGGTTTCCGTCCACTTGGGTCAAATCCACTGGGGGCAATTGAAAACCTAGGCGGGATGGTTAGACAGGTGGTGGGCAACCGGGTGGGGATGTAACCTGATGTGAAGAACTCATCATTCAACAGTTCGTCAATAGTAGGGCGGGTGGCCGGGTCAGATCTCAGCATCTTCTGGATGAGATTAGCAGCTACAGGGTTGATGTGCTGAAAGAGGGGACAGGCAGGGTTCACAAGTGAAGGCCAGGGCATAAGTACAACCTAGCACTGGTGTGCACAATGGATAGGTCAAAGACCCACAACTAGTGAGGCTCTCCTGCTCCAAGCAGAGGGCATGCATGGCTGGGGGACTGGGACTTAAGCCTGGAGGAGCCGAGGAGGATTGGGGTTCTCAATAGCTATTTCAGTGAGAAAGCTCCTGGTGCAAGTAGGATGATTGCAGAAGGGCCTGACAGACAGCAGCCGGGATGGGTTTGATACCCAGACCAGTTCTCTGTGGCTGGACTCAGAATTTGAAGGAGTCCAATGGTAGGAAGGGAGTTCGAGCCACTTACGCGCCTACAGTATCACCCAGAAAAATATGGTAATGCATCTCCGTGCCAGTTTGGGGGGCTAGCTCCCCCTCCCTTCCCCTGGGAAGTTGGCCTTTCAAATTAACACCCCTGCACTAAGGCCTAGAAAGGCTTAACATAAAATGTATGTCCTGGTCGGGTGTCTCCTCATCTGTACTCAGGATGCTGTAAGCCATTTCCATGGTTATGAGCAGGCACCAGAGGAGCCATTTGGATTCTGCACAGCTCTATGATATCGGCTCTTTCACTAAGGTGACAAAAATCAGCCAGGAGGACAAACGCTCCACTCTGCAACAGGCTCCATACCTTGGGGATGTTATACTCGTTCTTCTTAATTCGGATGTACGTTTCTTTTAGACAAGAGGTTTCAAAGGGTGGCTTCCCTACCAGGAGAGTGTACCTGTATATTTAAGATATAAAAGCCTGTCACAAGGAGGAGACCGCAAGATTTCCACAAGGTGTCTTTTGCAGCGGCTGGGGGAAAATCACCACACACCCAGGAGATGAAGGGCAGCAGACAATTGTATTTGAAATGCCAGTTCGATTTCCAGTTCCCTGCTCCCTAAGGGAGGAGACTGGAACCTGTTACCCTCTGGAGAGAGTTCCAGCTAGAAGGTGGCACTTGGGACTTTAAAGAGAGAAGCTTCAAAATAACCTGCCCTACAACGAGAAGTTTGCCTGCAAATGCAATGGGTGCACATACAGGTGGGTGCACACACACAACAGCTGGCAGGTCCAGGTAAGCAGAAAAACTGCAGTGATGGTCAGATCTGAGGAATTTTCTGGAGATAGTCAAACCCCAGTTGCACAGCAAATGAGTCATGAAGGAAGTGGAGAATCGTTACCTATCTCCACCCCTTGATTACTACCTTTATGGGAGTAGTCCTGCTAGGGCAGCTGAATTTTCAAACCATTAATTTTAAATTGTAACATTTAAGACCCAGAGAACAGCACACAGCTGAATCTCAGGGTCGTTAGAGCCTTAGTGTAAAAATCTGATCAACCTAGCTACTTCGCTCAGGGTTCTGAAAAATGTCATGCCCAAGTGCTGTGGTTTAGACACAACTAGGTCAGTGGAAGACTTCTTCCATAGACGTAGCTGATGCTCTCTCCTCCGAGAGGTGGATTAACCCCATTGACGGAAAAACCCTTCAGTCGATGTAGAAAGCATCTGCACTGTAACACCACAGCAGCTCTGCTCCAATGCCATAGCTGGTGTCATATAGACCTACCTTTAGGCTGCACTTAACCAGGTCCTGGCTTGGAACTGGTCATCTTTGTTTTATGGTGTCTCCTTTAAGAAAAAGGCTCCTTACAATCTAAGATTAAACTTGAAACCTGGAACCAATTGCGGTCTAGTTCGCTGAGCTGGCTCATCTCAGCAGCCTTAAGCCCATTACATGCTGAAGGCCCAAGTTTAAGGCCACACAAACAAAAACTGAAGATTTGTTATAGAAACTTACATAATGCAGCCAATGGACCAAATGTCCACTTCAAAGCTGTGTCCCTTCTTGCCCAGCACTTCAGGAGCTATATAGTTTGGCGTCCCACACAAGGTCTTCTTACGCTCACCATCATATTCTACTTTGGTTGCCAAGCCAAAGTCACCTTGAAAGAATGTTTGTGCCTGTCAGGTTTACGCACCAGGAAGACAAGACTTGTTTCCTTAGCTCAGCAGTTGACAGTGGTCGCAAATCTTGCTGCTGAGCCACAAGTGGCAGAATTATAGGCTACATCCTCCAAATATTGAGTCTTAAACAGCCTGAGAGAGGCTGGTTTCAGGGTAGCCCGCCCAGAAAGGGGGAAGTTCCTGACATAAGTTAAGAAGCTATCATGTGCTTTTGTGGTAGCAGAGCATCCTGCTCTCTCTCCTGTCCTTTCTACAGGCGAGCACTCAGTGAGCAACCCAAGGAATCTTTGCAGCAAGAGACTAAGGGAAGGGGTCCCTGGGGTGTGACCGACTCCTGGACCTGCTTCTCCCCTTCACAGGAAGTGGACAGGGATACGCCCTGCAGTGTCCATACCTATTTTCACCTCCATGTCATCGTTGAGGAAGAGGTTGCCCAGTTTGAGGTCCCTGTGAATGACCTGGTTGCAGTGCAGGTACTGGCAGCCCAGGATTGTTTGCCGCAGGTAGTACCGCGCTTCGGGCTCTGTCAGCGCTTTCCTCCGCTTATGCAGCTCCAGCAGGGACTGGGGGCCAGGAGAGAAGTAGGATCATGAGCACCCCCCAGCTGAGAGCCAGTTAGCGGCCCCCTTCCCACCCCATCCCATCCATGTGTGTCCCAGGCGAGACATCCCAGCTCACCCTCCTGAAAACCAGGTATCCTCAGCCCTGGGGCCAGGTCCTACCCATCCTGCCTACCCCCGGTGCCTCGACTGGGGACTGCTCCGCCGAGGGGAGTTGCCATGGGCAGGCCGGGAGCGCCCGTCCCCTTTAAGGCGCTCGGAACGCTCGGACACGGCGGAACGCAGAGCCCGTTCCAGGCTTCCGCCCGCGGAACGCGGTCCCCGGCCTTGGCCCGGCGCACCCCGGCAGCGGCCCCTAGAGCCAACGTCTCCCGCCGGCCCCAGCCGAGCGCTCGGCCCCTCGGGGCCGCTCCCCGCTCACCCTCCGGCGGCAGAGCTCCAGCACCACGAAGACGAAGTCGCTGTCCTCGAAGAAGCCCTGGAAGCCGACCACGTGGCGGTGCGCCAGGCTGCGGTGGATGGAGATCTCCATGGACATCTTCTCCTTCTGGTGCGGCTTCGCCAGCAGCGACTTGGGCACGATCTTGCCGGCGAACACGGCCTGGCTCTCCAGCTCCGTGATCTCGTAGCACTTGGCGAAGCCGCCCTTGCCCAGGAAGCGCCCGCGCATGTAGCTCCGGCGGGTGCGCGGATCCGCCAGCACCTTGGGGATCTCCTTGGCCCCGGCCCCGGCCCCGGCCCCGGCCCCGGCCGCCTTCCCGGGCTCCGCCGCGCTCATGATCCCGAACGCTGCCCGGCCCCGCCGCCCCGCGCCCCGCTCTCGCCGCCGGCCGCTCCGGCACTGGAACAATTTCAAACCTCGAGCCGGAGCGTTACGAGCCCCCAGCGCGCTCCCCATTGGTTGCTAGGATTTAAAATCCAAGCCGCCCGCCGCTAGGCACCATGGGAACGCCCCCCCGGCCGGGGGGGGCCCCCCCGGGCCCCGGGCCCGCTTAAAGGGACAGGCGCGCCGCGAGCCGCCGGCCGCTGCCAGAACGCGCGGGCTGCCCCCGCAGCGCCGCCCCCGCGGGAAGCAGCTCTCCTGCCCCCGTGATCCAGCGGCCCCTGCCCAGATGTGCAGCTCTCGCCCCTACCACCCTCCCCCAGATGCAAAGCTACGAGATCAGCTTTCACCGCTTCCCTCTGTAGTGTTGCTGGAGCCTAGTCACGGGCTTCGGGCTCGCTGAGGATGTGCTTCCTGCAGAGTAGGAGCTAGTGGCTCCCCTGCCCTCTCAGTCAGGCACTTTTGTGGTGTACAAATCGCTAGTGGGCAGGAGCACGTTTTCTGTTTCGGTCTCAGGTTCTTCAAGCTTTCTCCCAGTAAATCGTGTCCCTAACTTCTTATTTCCCCTTGCCTACTGAACTTGTCAAAACCTTGCTACTTAAGGACCATTGAAAAGCCTCCTGCACAATTAAAACATAGATTCTAACTGTGGATATATCCATATATTAAAAAAAAAACAACAAAAACCGAACTACCACAACAATGAAATGCTACCTTAGTAAATATCTATTTAACTAATATGGTCTAGCCATGCTAGACATTGACTCTTCCACAGCTCAGACCTGGCTTCAAGTACATTTAGGTTGGGTACTTTTGTTTTTAATTAATCATATTACACACACACAGAGGCTATGAAACAAACCCAGGCATAATATTGCCATGTAAGAATCACTTCTTTTCAGTCCACAGTTGGGTGTTTAACTATAGGCACAGTTTTGAAAATGGCCTTATTGCAAAGTCTTAGTATATTTGAATTCTGCAACTTACTCACAACTGATTTTTTTGATGCAACATGTCCCTCTCCCCCTTTTCTTTAAAGTATGAGGTAGTGGCAGCTGTTGAAAGTAGGGAACTGGCTTTGGTGGATGAAATAATCTGATCTGGTGCAGCAAAATCTATTAATTTCCTCAAAGAAGAACAGGAGTACTTGTGGCACCTTAGAGACTAACAAATTTATTTGAGCCTGAGCTTTTGTAGGCTACAGCCCACTTCAATCAGATGCATAGAAGTGAAGATTAGTAAGATCTATACACCTACAGAGAACATGAAAAGGTAGAAGTAGCCATACCAACTGTAAGAGGCTAATTAAGATGAGCTATTATCAGCAGGAGAAAAAGAAAGAAAAAACAAAACACAAACACACTTTTGTAGTGCTAAGGTGCCCCAAGTACTCCTGTTCTTTTTGCAGATACAGACTAACACAGCTGCTACTCTGAAACCTATTAATTTCCCCTTTGTTATTTGAGTTAACATTACAGACCAAAATTTAATAATTGCCATAAATTCATTACAAGATGCAAGTCTAAATCTTCACTTATACAAGCTGAAGCATGGAAACATTCTTTCCAGTAAGACTGATGTGAAGATGAGTTTCCTTGCTGTCTCCATATTTGAGAGCTGTTTTTATCTTGCATCAGTTTGTGCAGTTAGCAGAGGCCTTTCCCCCATAAGAATGGCATTTGGGATGGAATGGTGCCAAAGGGAAATTAAACAAGTTCTTAACCAAACACCCTACATGCAACCCTATTCCAAACAGAGATTTTATCCTAAATAGAGAGTTACTGGCACTTCACCTCTGTGGAAGATGTTCACATAACTATAGTGACAGCCAGCCATATAAAACCCTAAAATAGATAGGAGCAATCTGTTACAAGAAGGCCAGAGTTAGGTCAGACTCACCCTTCACAGTGGCATGGGCTCCGAATAAGGATCCATGTAACTCTGAGCTCTGTGCTGTTGCTGCCGCCCAGGCAGAGGAGTAGGTACTAATGGGCAGTGGAGTTTGGATTTGAGACAGTTTTACATTCCTAAAATCTTGGGCCTAGAATCATGAATTAGAGCTCGTACAAATAGATTGGGGGCAGTAGCTACTACAGCAGATGAAGAGTATGAGAAGCAGGGAGCTAGAGAACAGCACTCCTAGGGCTCGCGGGCCCTTGCTAACAGGGCTCTGCCTTCCCCAGTTGGCGACACTTTAAAGGACCAAGGCACTAGAGACACACACACTTGTTCCACAGTGATTTTATTACAGGAAGCCAAAGTTGTAACACAAAGAAACAAGTAGCTTAACATAGGCACATTACAGTGCAATTCCTGGAGCAGTGTTTTGGTGGAGGCAGCGTTCTACAATATGCCCCCTGCCCCCCCTTCATTTCCTCACCTTTTCACATACTGCCACCACAGCTGGCTAGATTTCTAGGCAGCTGCTAGTCCAGCAAGAGGGTGTCCTAGGGAGCAGTGCCAACCACGGCTGCCATCTCCCATGAGCCATGGCAGTTAGCAAGGGGTAGAGCGACCCAGCCCCTGATTGTAGCACATCCCCTGCCTGAACCCTGCTCAGGGCTGCTCCCTTGGAGCAAGAGGTGCTAGAGGCCAAAGCACCTTCATTCAATCCTTATGTCTCCTTCAGTCTGACTCAGGAGATGCAGCGCTCTGCGAGCAGCAGCTGGAAAACACATTTGGTCTCTCAGGTAGAGGAGCTTCCCAACCAGGGCTGCCCCCTCTGCACTGCTTAGTTTGTGTCAGGGCTGAGCCCCAGCCACCCCTCTGGGCCAGGTAGTGCAGAGCCCCCAGCCCCTCTGGGCTTGCTGCATTAGTTATGCATGTAATCAAGTCGCATGAGCCCCAGCAGCTCCTTCATGACACATTAAGCACTGCCCCTCCCTAGCTGGTTGCTCAAGCCAGCTTCAGAGCTGCTGCTGACTAGGCCCCTCCAAGGAAAGGGGTGGGGGACTGTGCCTTTGTCCTTATGCGAGGAGGTGGGTGGTGGGACTGATGCAGGACAAGAGGGAGCAGCTAGGCTGCTCTATTTTGATATTAGAAATTCAGCTGCCCCCAGCTGACATAAGAGGTGACCCAGGGGAACACAGTCAGGCTGTGACAGCTGCAGCCTGTGCAGGGAAGGGATTTTGACCCAGCTCTGGTTGAAGGAGCCTTGTAACCTCAGTGACTGAGGTGGTTGTTGGAGAAGGTCAGGCTTTGGCAGAGGTGTGACCAGGCCTGCAGCGGGGGGTGAGCGCTCATCCTACTGATGCAGGGACTGGGAGACCCCCAGCAGCATCCCCAGAGGTCAGGTACAAGCTCAGGGGATGCAGGGAGGTGCCTTGGAGGCTTCCCCTGCCCCCAGAACCCAGCAAAGGGGAGAGGAAGCCACAGCTCCTGCACTCTCCCCAGGCTGGTTGCTGGGCTCTGCCACCTTGGTCCCAAAGCTCTTTGGCTCAGCCAGGCCGAGTGTCTCCATGGCCAGAGCACCCAGACCCTGCTGCTGCAGGCAGGGAGAGGCAAGCAGGGACCCGGAGGCAGGGGTACATGGGGAGCAGAGTCGGCTGCTGGCACTAGGAAAGTGATTCTCAACCTTTTGTACTGATGGCCCCTTTCACCCAGCAAGCTTCTGAGTGCCCCCCCTTATGAATTACAAACACTTGTGCATCTATTTAACACCATTATACATGCTGGGGGCAAAGCAGGGTTTGGGGTGGAGGCTGACAGCTCGTGACCCCCCCACATAACCTCAGGACCCCCTGACGGGTCCGGACCCCGCTCTGAGAACCCCTGACCGAGGGGAACAATCGGACCAGGCGCGCCCTGCAGGCGGCCCCGGCCCAGCGCTCCGCAGCTGCCAGGGGACCCTCTACCGCCCGACACGTGGGCCTGCTGGCCGCGGCACCCCGGTGTCCGCGCTCAGCCCCGCCGGGCCCTAGCAGACCGCGCAGCCGTGGCTCTTGGCGCTCCGGCGGGGCGGCTCCTTGGAGCAGGTCTGGGGCCGGCGGCGCTGCAGGGCCGGGCTGAGCCGCCCGGGCAGGTTGACCTGGCTCAGCAGCTCCTGGAAGAGGCCGACCACGTTGCGTCCCTGCTTGGCCGACGCCTCCAGGCAGGTGCAGCCCCAGTCCCGCCGCGCGGCGGCGATGCGCGGGTCGGGCTCGCCCGGCGCCAGGTCGCTCTTGTTCCCCACCACCACGATGGGCACCGCGCCCCGCTTGGCCTCCAGGATCTCGTCCCGCAGCCGCTGCACCTCGGCGAAGGAGTCGGGCTCCTGCAGCGAGTAGACCAGGGCGAAGGCGTCGGCGCGGCCGATGCAGAGGCGCCGCATGGCCGGGAAGCTGTAGCTGCCGCTCGTGTCCAGGATCTCCAGGCGGAGGCGCAGCCCGGAGCCCGCCCCCAGCTCCAGCTCCAGCTCCAGCAGGTGCAGCTCCTCCACCGTGCGCCGGTGCCGCGCCTCGAACGAGTCCTGCAGGAAGCGGCGGATCAGCGCCGACTTGCCCACGCCCGCCGCCCCGAAGAAGACGAGGCGCACGCGAGCCTCGGGCGCGGGGCACAGCGCCATGCGGCCGGGCAGCGGACACCTGCTCCCGGGGCAGCCTCCGGCTCCGCTCGGTACCTGCCAGGAGCCGGCCGCGCCCGCCGCTTTATCG
>NC_133777.1:1225028-1301551 GCF_003597395.2 Chelonoidis abingdonii
TGTGTTGCTCATATCCATTCCACACCCACCCTCCTTCCCCACTGTCAGAGTAACCGGCAAGAAGGAACTGAAGGGCGGCTGGGTTGGCAGGGGTATATATCCGGCGCCATAGCAGCGCCACTCCAGGGGGTGCCCTGCCGACCCACCGAGTGTTGCTAGGGTAAAAGTTTCTCCGACGGCTGTACACGCGGCGCGCACACACCTAACTGGAATGGATATGAGCAACACATCTCGAAGAACAACAGTTACAAAGGTGAGTAACCGTCTTTTTCCTTTCCGCCCCCGAACAGCCCCAAGTTCCCCGGGCTGCGTCCCCTCAGAGCCGCTAGGGGTCGCTCCTGAGCCGGGCTGCAGGGCCCCGGGGCCCCTTGCACCGGGCGGGCTCGGGCCGGGCCTGGGCAACTTTGGGAACACGGGGCGGCCCCTTCCCATAGCCAGAGCAGTGGCTCCATGGAGCCAGGCCCATGCTCAGAAGGGGCCCCGGCCTGCTCCCCTTGTACTGCCCCCGAGACCCCACTGGCTCCCACTGCCCACCACTCGCTCCTCTGGACCTGCCTGGCTGCGGGCTCCTCTCTGCCCCCAGGCCACCCCCTGCAGTTGTGGGGCTATGGGCAGAGGTGGTGGTGTGCAGGGCACTGTGCATTTGTCTGGGGGGGCGCTGGCCACCGTGGGTCCGGAGGGTCTCTGGCCATAGGGAGTCGGGAGGATGTTGGGCAGGGGGGCTGTGTGGCATGACATAGGCCCACCCCCAAGGCAAAGGGACACGCTGGCAGCACAGGGCCGGGCAGGCCACTGTGTGTCTGGCAACTGCCAGTTTGTAAATCGTGCAGAGCAGGGCTGCCCTTGCCATACCATGCCCCATTGCCTCCGGCTAGCCCCTTGCTCTGGTGACTGACCTCCCCATGCCATGCTCCATTGCCTCCATGGGGGCCCACAAAAGGTTAATCTGGTCTGCCCATAGCGCCAGGCCCGGCCTGAGCCTGGAGCCAAGCCACACCTGGCCCTGTTGTAACGGAGCTGCCTTGGCACTGCCGGGCCCAGCATGGGGAGCTGGACATTTCCTGCGGGTCACTGGGGGGGGCCTTCGGCCAGGGCCTCGACCATAGGTGCTAGAATTAGGGGTGTTGGTGGGGCTGCTGCACCCCCTGGCTTGAATCGGTTTCCATCATATACAGTTTGGTTCATTGGCTCTCAGCACCCCCAACTCTACACATTGTTCCAGACCCCCTGGTCCCAGCACCTCCCAAGGCCTGGAGCGTCGTTGCGGGGGGGGGGGTGTGTCCAGCTGGCCAGCCCCCGCCTGCCTCCACATCATCGCACATGCCCCCTGAGCTGGTGCTAAGGGAAATTGTACTGGAGATAATTGCGACCCTCAGGGCTGCGGGGAGGGGTCACTGGGGCAATGCCTTGGGGAGCCATGTAACGAGTTCATGAGCCACAGGACCCAGCCCGGGCACTGGGAGAAGCCCGCAGGGGCTGCCTGTGGGACCCCCGTGCTGGATAGGGGAGTGCCTGGCCTGAACGGGTGGGTACAGGGAGCTGCTCTTTGCTGCTCGTTCTCCAGGGGAGCTAGGCCATAACTGGGTCTCAGAGCACCCGAACTCTCCACTCCCATGTGGAGGTGCTGCTAGGGGAGTCTAAGCCTAAAGAGAAGAGAGAGAAATGGGGGTCCCATGCCACAGGGGACAGCAGTCCTCTAATCTGCCATCTAAGATGCTGGAGGGGGCAGCAGGTCTCAACAGCTGGTCCTGAAGACCAGGATTATGGTGCTGCTGAGTCTCCCAGTCTCCCCAGAAGACAACAGCAGGTAGGTGGAGCGGGGTCTGTTGGGGGCTGGGGTGGTTTGTGTGTATGGGAGTGCTTAGCAGGAACCTCCATAAGCTGCAGGAAGGGTCTCTGCCCTGACCCAAGCTGGGACTCTCCCATTACTGCTTTGGGCATGTGTTGGGGGGTTCTGTGCACCTTGCGGGGAGGGGAGGTTGCAGTATTGATGTTGGTTTTGCACGTGTTTCTGCAACATGATCTTATTGTGACAATATAAATATCATCCTCCTGTAATGACACAACATCACCGTGGAGAGGATAGTTCAGTGGTTTGAGCATTGGCCTGCTAAACCCAGGGTTGTGAGTTCAGCCCTTGAGGGGGCCATTCAGGGATCTGGGTCAAAAATCTGTCTGGAGATTGGCCCTGCTTTGAGCAGGGGGTTGGACTAGATACCCCCTGAGGTCCCTTGCAACCCTGATATTGGACAGACCATGAAAGATTTAGGGGGCTACTTGTCTGATACATTCTGTGCCTCCTAGGAGAACAGATCCCTTAGAACAGCCTGAGGCCCTGATAATTGATGTAAATATAACAAACACCCTAACAGTCACTTGAGTGTGCACAAACCCCACATGTATCAGGGCACCACTCCAGCACCCTGGTGTATTCGGGGAATTTTCCAGTTAAAAGGTTTCCGTGAAGTTGTCAGCCACACCCAGTGCCATGTTACTGTTTAACACTCCCACCTCCCTCCCACATCAGGAGGGGCATGAACCAGGGGCAAAGGAATGAATCCAGTTGGTCTTTCCCCTTTCCACCTTGGAAACACCTACAGGGAGCTGGGGAAACGGGTGGCCTTGGTGCTCCATTCGGGATTGGGAATGAGCTTTGGAAGGAAGAGTGACGGACTTAGGGGAAAAGAAGGGAGGCTAATGTGAAAGGAAAGAGCAGAACAGAAGTGGGGGAGAGAGAATTGCTGAGGGGAAGAGTAAACAAGGGGAGACTGAAGCAAACCTGACCTTGAAGAAGTAACTGCTCTGATCGTGGACAGCCAGCGTGACTGGCTGTTGGGCACAGTGCCCTGTGAGAACATGTTTGGGGGAAGATGCTGCCCCCAGACTCCTGGTGGGTCCCCACCATCACCAGCAGAGCTCCACTGCTTGGGAGTGTGGCACAGCATGGCCCAGCTGACACCACAAATGAGCAGCTTTTAGCTGAGCTCCTCACGTGGGAGTCACATACAGATCTGTAAATGCACACGAGTTGTCAGCCATTCTGATACCACATTGCTTTCCTTCCCCAGAACTCGGAGGCTGAGTCAAGTGTGCAACCTGCAAGTGGCTTGGGCTATTTTATCTCACACTTACCAGGATTATTACTCATCTTCCCAAGAAAAGACACTGCTGAATGGATTGTGTGTTCTGCCCTTTTTATATTGTTCATCGTATGCTGTATATTGTTCTCCCTGGGAGTGAAACATGACATCCTAGTGCAGTGAGTTTGCCAGATAAGGTATGTGAGGGCATGGCCAGTGGCTTGGCTGAGGTGTGGTTCTTGACTGGCCTTGCTGGGTGTAGTTCTCGTGGAATTGTTTTTTCTGCTTTTCATAAAGTGTTGTGCTTGTAAAGCAATCAGATGTTAACACCCTGATGGCTGCTATTCCTTCCCTGGAAGATGACATGTCACCCAGCCACATCCTTCCTGCGGATTAGCCGGGGTTGACTGGCCATGGGGAGTGGATGTCACTGTAGTGTAGCACAGGGGGCAGTGATCTTAATCTAAGTCCGAGCTGGTGACCTAGAGGTGAAGAACTCTGTACTGGCTTTCCAGTCCTCCGAGCCAGACTGGTTGGGGCAGGTGACCTAGTCAGGGGTGACTCTGGAGCCCGTTTCTAGCCCTTTGAGCTCATCTTGCCTCCTTCATTTTAAATGAGTTTTTAAAAAATATTCATTTCAGTTCTCATTTAGTTTGACATTAGGAGAGAAGCCAGCGGGTGGGTGTGCGCATGCGTGTGTGTGTGTATTCAACTCCAAAGAGCAGCTGGCAGGATGGGGCACGTGCCCAGTGGTGTGAGTGTGTCACTGGCTCGGGCTGAGTGCTGAGCTTGGGATACAAAGACGGCTTGTCCTGGCCCTGTGAATGGGAGGCAAGAGCCAGACTACCAAAGGGTGAGTGAACAGTAACATGTGGGCAGAGGGGCAGCCCTGCGGGGGTATTCAGGAAGCCGGCGACAAAACAGCAGCAGCTCCTGCAATATTTTGGCTCCTGCAGTGACCCCAGTGCCCCTGACAGCAGCAGGCACTGGACACAGCAAGTGGCTGCCTTGGGTGGCAGTAGATTGAGCTTTGCATTGTTTAGTAAGTGAGAGGGGCAGCTAGTTTCCAGCTTGCTTAGGGCAGTAGGAACCTTGTTGCCCTGAGCCAGCCACTGGCAGCACTGGCACAGAAAGCAGGCAGAGCAGCTGCGTGCTTCATTCAGGATGTTCTCTAGCCTTGGATCGCTCATTTCAGGCATTCACCTTGAACCCACTTCCCTAGAGGCTCAGTGAATTGGGTGTGCCCCCCTCTCTTCTTGTCACACACATGGCACGGGGCTCAGACCGAGCTGACCAGGAGCCAGTGCTGCTTCAGCGGTGATAACAGCGAAAGGGATCAAATCACCCTGCCATTCTCCCCCTCGCCCCAGACCTTTCCTGGAAACAAAAGCCAGGGCTCTTCCCCTCTGTAGCTAGAGTACTGTGAGCATCTGGTGCCCCATCTGAGCAGACAGGATCTCAGGCAGATAACAGATTTAGCACCAGAACCTTCCCTTCCCCTTGGTGGAGGGGGAGCCCAGTCCATCCTGCCCCCGGGCAGGGGTTTCGAGGTAGTAGGAAGGGGGCAGCTTTGGAATCTCATGAAGCCCAAGGACCCGGTTCCAATCTGAAAGCTCTAGGAGTGTCCCCTGTATCCTGTCCTGAGCTTCCTCCCCCCAGCGTGGCTGGATGCGGTGCTGGGCTGCCATCGATCCCTGGTCCACAGCTGCTTCTGCCTCTCTTCTGAGCCATGTAGATAGCCTGGAGGTAAAAACCCCAATGCTGTGTGCCATTGTCTATGCTAGCACTCCCACTGCCAGCGGAGCTGCACAGGAGTTAGGCAAAGAGGAGAAAACTACAACAGACCCAGCCTAGACTGCAAGGATCTGGTATTTCTCACTCAGCTGTAAAGCAGCCCCTCTTCCCACCCCCTGCCACTCCTATAAGTATGAGGCTGTTTCAAATATAACATGGCTGTGTTGGAGATGATTCCTCCCCTGCTGCTGGCTTTGGGAGGTGAGGTCACGAAAAGCACATGCAGAAGGAGCTCAGAGCAGGGAACTGACCAGTAATTAAACACACAGGTGAGTCAGTGGATGAGTCAGGAGGAAAGCCCAGTCAGCAGCCTCACAGGATCAAATACTCTGGGCTTGCAAAGGCACCTCCGACTCATCACTCGCCTTTGAGGATGTGTCATGAAACAAGACACATGTAATAAACGAGTGCAGAGCGTGGGCTTCCTTGACCCCAAGAAGGGAGAGGCTCCTAAGGGGCAGCATGAGGCTTTCTGAGTGTGCTGGGGAGTCGGTATTCCCAAGGGAGGGGCAGAGGTGATAGGACTCAGATAGATGCTCTGTGACCGGCTGTGTAGGTTCCTGTCTAGGATACAGGAGAATGGATGGTAGAGAGAAGACTATTTGGGAGCTCCTGTTTATCTCCCGCTCTATCCTATCATACAAGAACAAGGCAGCATGCAAGGAAATTACAAGGCATCTAATCAAAAATGTGTAAAAGGACATGCTTGTTGTACAGCGTGTGACTAACCTGTGGGGCTTGCTGCTGTAGGATATTAGTGAGGCAAATAGATTTAGCAGCTATCCAAGAGGATTAGCTGTGTATAGCAATAAGAACAGTGGGCTGTGCCCTGATCTCACACCAGTGTAAATCCAGAGGGCTCCATTGACACCAGTGTGAGGGGGATAAGGATCAGGCCTTTGGGGACCAGGAGCAGTGATGAGTCCAGTAGGACTCAAAGGGGTCACGGCTGGAAATGGCATCAAGAGCTTCCCAGCTGCTCCCACCTGTCCACTGACAGGTGGGACAGGAGCAGAGTTTACAGGCTGGGTCAACAGAACTGGTGCTAACAACTATTCATTAGGAGTCCATGTAATAGATAAGCCCGAGTATAGATCCCAGCTGCACGAGGAACCCAGCACGATGCAGCTCCAGCCCATCTCAGAATGGGAACAGTCGATGGGTTTGCTTCTGACTCTGGCCCATGCAATATCTGTGTCTGAACCCTGCTGCTGTGTACTCCTGGCTGCCTCTTGCAACCACTGGCCCCTGTCTGGCCTCCAGCTCTCTCAGCCACAACCTACAGGATGGGATGCTTTAAAGGTGACCTGCAAAGGAAGTTTATGGAAGGATTAGGTGTTTGCCCTTTTTAGCTTTTTTTTTTTTTTAAATGGGGTGAAAGCTGGAAAAGACCCCTTCCTCCAGGTATTTTTCTGTTCGTTTTCTACAGTCGGGATATCCAGAATGTCAAGTCTGGCTTCCCTGGGTTCTGCTGGAGCACTTGTTGGAGGTCTAACATGTATATCAGGAGCTCTCCCACTCCTGTAAAGAGTTAACACCTCATCCCTTCGATTAAAGACACCCTTTCTCCCACAAGTGTACTAGGCATTGCAGTAAAGACGTGTAAACAGAAATAGTAAAGTCTGGCTGGAACGCTCTCCCCTTCTCCGTAGTTTGGCTTCCAGGCTTTGAGCTTCCAGGGCAGAGGAGACTTGGCTTTCTCACGTGAAAAACAAACAGAATCATTATTTATTTTTTTACAGACTCCTTCTGGGTCTTCCCTTGTTGCCCACAAATTAAGTGCTCTGAGGTCCACTGAAATATTCCCTCACCCACTTTGTCTCTAATATCCTGGGACCAAGATAACTGCAACAGCGCTGTTTAGTTTCTGACCTGCCCCCATGTTTATGCTTGTCCTGCAGAATGGGACATTTTGTTTTGGTCCCCTGGGCTGTTGCTATCACACTGGGGCTTTGAGGTCCACAGTTTCCCTGGGGGGTATTTTTTGTCCTAAAGCCCCATCTAGCTCTGTTTGGAGAGTCCCTGTTGCTCATTCTCTCTGTTCCTGCTCAAATATTTACCTGCAGAATTAATGAGAAACAGTTTTCATTAGTCAGCATGTGGAGGCGAATGCCAGGCCTGCCCACACAGCAGGAGATTAACTGGTTAATGGCAGGAGGGAAGGAGGTGGCAAACTGTGGGTCAGGTTGTGTATCCATCCATCAGCCTCAGCAGATGGAGCCCAATGAACCCTGGCTAGATCCTGCCACTGCTCCGAGGAGACTTCAGATGCTGCCCTCTGCCCCAAGGCTCACATTGAGCTGTCCCGGGAGGGGCACGGCCCCAGCCCAACTCTGGTGGGTCCATCAGCTTCCTCAGAATCTAAATGACACAGCGATGGTTTCTATTTTAGCCTCCCTGGTTGGGAAAATCCCATCCCAAATGTGACCTGGATCCAGGCTGTGAGCCGTGTTCTCATCTCCCCTATGCTGGTTCACACAGGTGCGAGCGAGAGGAGAACTGAGGCCTGAGCCTGGACTGATCTGTTGGGATGGAAGGTGTTAAGAGCACAGGGAGGCTGTCTGCACTGGTGGGGTGGGGACTCCACATGGAGGAGTTTGGTTATGGGGGCAGGGCCCTGTAATGGCCAGTGGTCAGACCTGCCGCTTTGTGGGGCTCCAGTCCTAACCCCTGGCAAAGGGGGCACATGGGGCTCTGAGCTTGTGAAGCCCACAGACTGTAGCAGTGGTCATGGAAAGCAATGCAAGCTGTCCTGTACTAAGGTATCACATTTAGGGGAAGGATTGCTTTTCCATCACCTTTTGCTAAGCCAGTTGCTAAGGCTACACACCAGCAATGTGAAGTGAACTGCCATGGCCATCTCAATGAACTGTTAACTCTGGGACCTAATGATGACCATTCAGGGGAAGAATTTTCCCAAGGCACAAATAGCTGTCAGGCACCTAACTGCCCTGGAATTTGATTGGGAGGTAGGTACCTATCTGCCTTCAAGGCCTTTGAAAATCTTATACTCTTAAATGTCGACATTGTGGATTATTTCCCTGCTGATCTTTAGCAGAAACACCCAGCTACTCTGGGGTTGTGAGCAGAGTTTGAGCAGGGTGTCACTACTTCCCTTCCACAAGCTGAACCCTAATTTGCTGGGGGATCTGTGCACACTCCTTGCCTGGCCTTTGTCCTTTACAAACTTGCAGAGGGAGGGTTATATGGAAGGCAGTTTGACCAGGAGACTCGAGAAGCGCGCTGCTTGCCTGGAGCTAGAATTCAGGCTGTGACGGAGTGACTGCCAAAACTCATCAAGCCCTCGGACTACTACCCCTTCCTACTTCTCCACGTGGGCACCAATGATACTGCCAAGAATGACCTTGAGCGTGTCACTGCAGACTATGTGGCTCTGGGAAGAAGGATAAAAGGAGTTTGAGGCGCAAGTCGTGTTCTCATCCATCCTCCCTGTTGAAGGAAAAGGCCCAGGTATCATAGGCAGAGGAAGGCTTTGCCTTCCCAAACAGCCTGGCGCTGAGGCTGGCAGCTTGGCCAGGGGTTGCCTTTGGGGGTAGGGGGGCTGGCCGGGCCAGGTGGTGCGGCCCAGGACATGCTGCCTGGCTTTGCAGCACTACAGGGCTGGGGGTGCTAGCCTGGGGCAGAGGCCAGCGGTCACAGTGGGGATGAGGGGCCGGGGACATTGGCCAGGGGCCAACAGCCAAAGTGGGGGCTGGGCTCCAGTGGGCACAGAAGGGGCAGGGCCTCAGGCAGAAGGGGCGGGGCTGGAGGACTAGCCTCCCCAAGCCAGGGGTTCACCCACTGCCCATGTCAGGTGGAGACCATCAAATTGTGGAGGTAATGCGTGGTTGTACAGGTGGTGTTGGAGAGAGGACTTTGGATTCCTCGACCAGGGGATGTTGTTCCAGGAAGAAGGATTGCTAGGAAGATGGGATCCACCTAATGAAGAGAGGGAAGGGCATCCTCACAGGCAAGCTGGCTAACCTAGTGAGGAGGACTTTAAACTAGGTTCACTGGGGGATGGTGACCTAAGCCCAGTGGTAAGTGGGGAAATGGGATACCAGGAGGAAACACAAGGAGGAGGGTGCAACAGGGGAGGGCTCCTGATTCATACTGAGAAAGCAGGGCAACCGGCTAGTTATCTTAGGTGCCTGTACATGAACGCAAGAAGCCTGGGAAACAAGCAGGAAGAACTGGAAGTCCTGGCAGAGTTAAGGAACTGAGGTGATTGGAATAACAGAGACTTGGTGGGGTAACTCAGATGACTGGAGCACTGTCATGGATGGATATAAACTGTTCAGGAAGGACAGGTGGGGGGAGTTGCACAGTATGTAAGGGAGCAGTAGGATTGCTCAGAGTGCCAGTATGAAACTGGAGAAAAGCGTGTTAAGTGTCTTTGAGTAAAGTTTAGAGGCAAGAGCAACAAGGGTGATGTCGTGGTGGGTATCTGCTATAGACCACCAGACCAAGAGGATGAGGTAAGCAAGGCTTTCTTTGGACAACTAACAGAAGTTTTTAGATCACAGGTCCTAGTTCTCATGCAGGATTTTAATCACCCTGACATCTGCTGGGAGAGCAATACACCAGTGCACAGAAAATCCAGGAAGTTTTTGGAGAGTGGTGGGGACATCTTCCTGGTGCAAGTGCTGGAGGAACCAACTAGGGGCCATGCTCCTCTTGACCTGCTGCTCACAAACAGGGAAGAATTGGGAGGGGAAGTAGAAGTGGGTGGCAACCTGGGCAGCAGTGACGATGAAGTGGTTGAGATGGGGGAGGTCCTGGACGATAGGAAAAAAGCAAATATAGTGCCCATCTTTAAAAAAGGGAAGAAGGAGATTCCGGGGAACTACAGACCAGTCAGCCTCACTTCAGTACCTGAAAAAATCGTGGAGCAGCTCCTCAAGGAATCCATTTTGAAGCACTTGAAGGAGAGGAAGGTGATCAGGAACAGTCAACATGGATTCACTAAGGGCAAGTCATGCCTGACCAACCTGATTGCCTTCTCTGATGAGATAACTGGCTCTGTGGATATGGGGAAAGCAGTGGACGTGATATACCTTGACTTTAGCAAAGCTTTTGATACGGACTCCCACAGTATTCTTGCCAGCATGTTAAGAAAGTATGGTCTGGATGAATGGACTGTAAGGTGGATAGAAAGCTGGCTAGATTGTCAGGCTCAACAGGTAGCGATCAACGGCATGATGTCTAGTTGGCAGCCGGTACCAAGCAGAGTGCCTCAGGGGTTGGTCTGGGGCCAGTTTTGTTCAACATCTTCATTAATGATCTGGAGGATGGGATGGATTGCACCGCACCCTCAGCAAGTTCACAGGTGACACTAAGCTGGGGGGAGAGGTAGATACAGTGGAGGGTAGGGATAGGGTCCAGAGTGACCTAGACAAATTGGAGGATTGGGCCAAAAGAAATCTGTTGAGGTTCAACAAGGACAAGTGCAGAGTCCTGCACTTAGGATTGAAGAATCCCATGCACTGCTTCAGGCTGGGGACTGATTGGCTAAGCTGCAGTTCTGCAGAAAAGGACCTGGGGATTACAGTGGATGAGAAGCTGGATTTGAGTCATCATTGTGCCCTTGTTGCCAAGTAGGCTAACAGCATATTGGGCTGCATTAGTAGGGGCGTTGCCAGCTCATCGAGGGAAGTGATTATTCCCCTCTATTCAGCACTGGTGAGGCCACATCTGGAGTATTGCATCCAGTTTTGGGGCCCTGTAGAGGTGCGGACTCACCCCTGTGGCACCCTCTGCAGGCCAGTGATCTGCCTGTCCTCTGGCCCCCATGTCCCTCCCTGGACCCCAGTGCTGCTTTAACTGGGGGTGCTGCCCCCTGGCAGTACCCCCACAGTCTGGGTCTCCCCTCTCAGGGGAACCCCCAACCCACTATCCCCACTTCACCTCAGTTTTGGCTACTGCCCAGTCTCCATCTAGCCCCATTCACTGGAGCAGACTGTAGTATCAACCGCTCATCACAGGCAAAGGGGTCTGGGCTGGCTGCCTTTACCCACCCTCTGGCTGCCCCTCTGCAAGCCCAGTACCTCAGTGGGCCTAAGACCAGGCCCTGCAGCTTGGGGAGTTGCTGGCCTAGGGCTTCCTAGCTCCTCAGGCCTTTCCCCAGCCCTGCCTCACTCTAGGTCCCTAGGTGAGTTTCCCCAACAGCCAGGCCTGTCAGAAAGAGACTGTCCCTAGGCCTCTAGCTGCCCTGGCCTTCTTATAAGACCCAGTTGCTTAGTTTGGGGCGTAGCCCCAGCTGCAGCCACTTCCCCCAATGAGCCAGGATTTTACTCCCTTGCCCAGCCCCAGCTCTCTGTGGGGCTTTTCCAACCCCTTCTGGGCTGCACAGGCTCCCACCGTAGAAAGGATGTGGAAAAATTGGAGAGTCCAGCAGAGGGCAATGAAAATGATCGGGGGGGCTGGAGCACATGACTTATGAGTCGAGGCTGAGGGAACTAGCTTATTTAGCCTGCAGAAGAGAAGAGTGAGGGGGGATTTGATAGCAGCCTTCAACTGCCTGAAGGGGGTTCCAAAGAGGATGGAGCTCGGTTGTTCTCAGTGGTGGCAGATGAGAGAACAAGGAGCAATGGTCTCAAGTTGCAGTGGGGGAGGTCTAAATTGGATATTAGGAAACACTATTTCACTAGGAGGGTGGTGAAGCACTGGAATGGGTTCCCTAGGGGAGTGGTGGAATCTCTTTTCTTAGGGTTTTTAAGGCCTGGGATGACAGAGCCCTGGCTGGGATGATTTAGTTGGGGATTGGTCCTGCTTTGAGCAGGGGTTGAACTCCATGACCTCCTGAGGTCCCTTCCAACCCTGATAGTCTATGATTCTATAAGTGGGTTGGCTTTTGCTGCTGCATCTGGGTCTCCTTCCTAGCCAGGGGCCCCTGTGGAGGTGGAAATGGTTAGGATGCCTCCAGCTGAGCCCTAGGGCTCCCCAGGATCCAGTGGGACAAAGGGAGCTACAGGAACAGCCCATGCGCCCAGATGCTGGGTCACTGAACACTAGCTGTTGTGTCAGGATATTACTGCACCGTTCTCCATTCTGGCCAAACAGCATCCTTTTGCATTGCAGCATTACAAGGGGAGGACGCTTTATAGGCCCCACGTGCTGTCCTGAGGCCTGGCCCTGTTGCAGAACGCAGGGTCACTCCAGCAAAGTCAGGACATTCCCACAAATAGGAGCAAGTGGGGAAGCTCCAGTTTACATTCCATTGTCTCTGATAGATCGGTGAACATGGCAGGGAGTGTTTTGACCACAGTAGAGAAGAGCTGGGTTTATGTATAGAGCTGATCCATAGAACAGCTACTGCCTGTCCCAGGATATTGCAAGCTGGGTCCCTTACCTCAGGCTTGGGACTCAGCTGCTCAGCAATATCCTTCCTGTCAGGATCCGTGCAGCAAAGGAGACATTTCAGCCCTTCCAAACCCTCTTCTGGCTGGCCTGCTGCATTGGGAGCAGCCCCAGGAAGGCCCAGCCTCCCCCAGCGCACTCTTGCTCTACCATAATATTTGTGCAGAGACGGTTCTACAGCTCAGCACGTTCCAGAGCTTGTGCTGTACATGGGCATGTCAAAAACACAGTGGCAGGGATAACCCAAAGCGAGGCAGGATGGCTCCAAGCCAAGGCCCTGGGCTGGAGAGCTCAGCTACATGCTCCAGGCTCTGTGATCTCCATGGCAAGCTAGACCTGTTTGCAGTAATACTGGAGAAGGTGTAAAACCCCCAGGTCGCCTGCGGCCAAGACCCTTACAGCCTGGACCACCTTCTCCCTCCCTGCCTTCACTAGTCAGAGCTCCCTTTAGCTTGCAAGCTGCTTCGGGCAGGGGTATGTGTCTCAGGCAGCATGTCTGCAAAGCACTTAGACTGTATGGGGCATGGTGCAGACATTAGAGAGAAGCCCATGCAGTGCCACACCCATGGCACTCAAGCGTGACTCAGCCCTGTGAGTAAATTTCTGCCCCCTGCGCGCTCTCTCTCTCTCACACACGCACAGAGCAAAGTATGAGTAGAAGTAAGGGCAGAGTGAGGGCAGCTGCAACAGTGAATGTTACTGAGCCTGCTCAGTGCACCCACAGTAGGGAATTGAGAGAGGGAGCTTTTTGTGTCATTGCACTGGCCGTGGGTCTGGCTTTGCCCTGCGGAAGCCACACAGCAAGGGGAGCATTACTGTGATCTGAGTGCTTGTGCCTAGTCCCCAGTGACCAGAACAGGAGAGAGGTTCACTCACAGGAGGCAGAACAGCCTGTGGTTACGGCGCTGGATTGCGATCCATGTGTGGGCAGGTCACTGCCTCTCTCTGTGCCTCGCTCAGCAAGGATCACAAATGTCTGCGAGCTGCCGACACTGCTGTGATGGGGCCAGAGAAGGACAAGAGAGGCCCAGGGATGCTGAGAGAGACCGTTAGAACAAGCTGTGTGGCCCTGTCTCCTGGTGGCTGGGGGAAAGGGAGTCCAGGGCTGGCGCACTCAAGCCAAGGCTCTTTGAGCACTACATAATCTAAACAATGCACCACAGGGGAAGGGGCCGGATTGGCAGCCCTGGGGCCTGACATCTTCTTGTGACGCACACAGAAACTGCAGCATGGACAGCGCAAGTGACACCCACACACCAGGGTGCCTCAGCACTGACCTAGAGGCACCTTAGGTTCCTTGGCCTCTCTGCAGAGATTGCCAGGCAGGGTGGCAGCCGATAGGCATCCAGGCCCAAAGCAGCCTGATCGCTGGGTCCCCACCCTGAGCCAGTCATGCTGTTTTCCAGGTCCCCAGCTGTTTTCATTTCTCAGTAAATCATCCTCTCTTCCCACCCCGGGGCTTTATTTCCTTCTCAGCCCAGCTTTATTGTCCCTTTTATGACCCCTGGCAGGGTCTGACTGCTGGGCCCCAGGCCCCAACCCCCAGCCTGGCTGGTGTTTATAAAGAGCAAGAGTCCTGCTGTTGTGAGCAGCGGTTTGTTGGTTTTTCCACCTCCTCCCCCCGTATTTACCTTCGGGTGTTGACAGTGGGGGCAGCAGCATCTGGGCCTGCTTTAATTACTGGAGAGTGAAACAGCAACAAACATTCCTCATGGGGCCAGGGAGGCGGCAGGCCAGACTTTGCCAGGGCAAATCAGGGCTCCGGGTTGAGCAAAACATTGTGGCAGGAGAGTCAGGGGTTGTTTTTAATTAGAGGATAATTAACGTTCTCCTGGGGCCTTTAGGGCCCATTTCCTGCTGGCTTCATTGCAGGGAGTTGTCTCCCAAGCAGCAGTACCCACCCACCCCCTGCCCCACAGACACACACACACACACTTTGTCGTCTCACAACTGCGCTGTGGCATGCTTAGGTCGGATCCCTGATTTCTGCCAGGTCTGGCATGAGGGGGCCGTGGAGTCTTGCTCCCTCTACTGATGATGGAGGAGTCTCGGCTCTTTGAGTGCTTGGCATGCACACGGGCATCTCAGTAGGTTTTCCAGTTGCTCCTTTATGAGAGATGTCTGCTCTGTCTAGCTCTATCCCCAGCCCCGCTCCCATCCCAGGGGGAAAGAAGGAAAATGTTCCAACTCTTTTTGTAGCCGTTACACCCCTTTCCCACTGAGGGGAATCTGTAGGTGACCAGATGTCCCGATTTTATTGGGACAGTCCTGATTTTTGGGTCTTTTTCTTATATAGGCTCCTATTACCCCCACCCACTGCCTGATTTTTCACATTTGCTGTCTGGTCACCCTAGGAATCTGCCACACATCCTTGCCTGAACTGTCTGCTGCTTATCTCTTGGGTGCCCCCAGGGACAGAGGCCAGGACCTGCAGAGCTCAGGGCTGTACAGCCCGAGGTTAGTTAATGCACCAAGTCCCTGGGCTGGGAGCAGTCCCAGAGTTGTGGCCTGTGTGGCTGGGGCACAGAGCAGGAGCTGTCACACACACTGCAGAGAGGAGAAAGCTGAACTCTTGCCTAGCGCTTCCCATCCATCCAGCTCAAAGCATCTAAAGAGGTCAAGTGTTGCTATCCTCTGTGTACAGATGGGAAACTGAGTCAGGCTCCCAGCCCTGGAATGCACCATAGGCCACTGGGGTATCTGAGCCTAGGGCCTGTGGAACGTGCAGAGGGCTGTTCTTGCAGATCCCGCAGGTACAGATAATCCCGTGTACCTGGGGCTGCTGGCAGCACCTATCCATATTGATTCCCCTCCGCCCAGAACGAGGGCTCAGGTTTCACCTCTCACGGCTTGTCCCTTCCCCCTCCATGGAGTTGGAGAGATGGTTTTAGAGCCTCACGCTTGGGAGGTGGGGACTGTGAGGGTGCAGCCTTTGCTACATGCAGCATGCAGGGCCTATGTGTCCTTGGCCCCACCTTCCCCAGCCACTCCATAGGCACCCACTTGCCTTCACCTCCTGAACCCAGATTGACACAGACCTGCTCCCTGCAGCACCAACCACCTGGTTTTCCAAGGTTCTAAGTACTCGCAGCTCCCATTCATTCAGCTGCAGCTGTGGACACCGAGCACCTCTGAACCTTGGGGCCTGGAACGGGGCCAGCCATCTCCAGAGTGCCCCCTCCTGGGAGAGCTCACGCTGCATCATCTTGCCTCTCTCTTCGCTCTTGGGCTGTTCAAAAAAAAAAGTCACCCAGGCTTTTCCTTGACTGACGATGCCCTCCCTGGGGACTGGTTTAGTAATATAAAAACTTCCAGTCCCAGCACAAAGTCCACACACAACAAAGGTTTCTCTTCCTCATCCTAGGCCTTCGGTGGGTTACTTCTAGTCCCGACCTGGCTGGAGTCTCAGCCCTGACGTCCAGGACTCTCTCTGCTAGAGCCGTTCACTCCTAGCAGTCTCTGGTCCCTGAGCATCTGTCCCCTTGTAATGTCCTCCTGAGCTTTACGAGGAAATTGCCTAATCTCTCCAAGGTGTGGCTCCTTCGTAATCAGGGCTGGTGGGCCCCAGGCCTTCTAGCCCATAGGGGCAAACCAGCTTGTTACAGGGCCCTGGTGTGTTGGGCTGGACTGCCCATGCACAATGGTGCAGAAATCAGGCAGTGCTGCAGCACTGTGTGAAGGGGGTGTACGCTAGGGAGGGATTGAAGGAGAGAATTGGGAGAAACAGGGAACTTCAGGGGAGAGAAGTCTGAGATGGACTGAACTGGGGGTGCCTCCTACCCCATAGGAACCACCAGTCCAGCCCCTCTCAGGCATAATTCCCATGAGGTTCCCCCCTTCTGCCCCATTTCTCAGCACATTCCAGTGTCATGCAAGAGACAGTGCCCAGGAGACAGTCAATGCTCCTGCCTGCCTGCGGCATGTGTCCCTCACCTTTGTGCAGCAGGGTGAGTTGCTTTGCCCGTAAGTAAGATCCTGAATTTGAACCGGCCCCTTGTTCATGGCCTCTTCGTGTTGGCTGAGGAGTATAATGACCCCGGCGGCACTGGATGGTGTCACAGGTCTGGTCCCTTCATGCCCATTGCTCCTGTGCACTCCAAGGAGAGGGCCCAGACTTTGGCTCGGGTTTAAAAGACGTGGAAAAACTGCCAGTTAAAAATCAGATTTCAGGGAGGACTATTCTAAGGCCCGGGTGGGTACTAGGCACCTGCTCCCATCTCCGCTCAGTGGGAAGTGGGTGCCTGAATTCCCAGGTGCATCTGGGAAAAATCCCTTTTTAATTAGCCAAAGCCCCCTAACTGCAGCACCAGAGGAAGGTGCTGGGACCCACGGGCTCAAATTGCTCTCCTGGCTCTGGGCTGCTCGCTGGCATGTTTGCATGTTGTTTCCAGTGCTTGTGGGTGGATACTTGGTAAAGGCTACAGATGCATCTTAATATCTCTCCTCCACCCGTTCCATGTGGCAGGGGAGTCTCATCTGCTCTGGAACAGCCTGCATGGCCTGAGAAGACCTCATGGCTTTGGCTTTCCGGGCAGCATTTAAAAACATGCTGTTGGGAAGCGAGCCAGCCCCCAGGGAGCGAGGACCCTCTGGCCTCCCCTGTAGGAGAGGAGAGCATGGCAGGGCAGGGAGACCACTCCTGGGCCACATGAGCTTTCCTTAAGGAAGCACTTTGAGGTCCCCTGATGACAGAGACTCATTGTGCTAAGATTTGTGTGACCTGCTGCCATGTCTATCTCTCTAAGCATTTATACCAGGGCCTGTGAGCTGTGTGGTGGGCCGGGGGAGAGCCCTTGGAGAGCCCCCAGCTTTGCACAGAGGGGTGGAGCTGGCTTCAAGTGACTGCTCACTAGGAGCTTGAATGAATGCGCGAAGAGTCGCTATGGATCACTGAGCATCTCCATGGGGCTGGGCACCTGCCCAGCACTAGCCACAACTCCCAGCATGCATTGAGCATAAAGCCTGGGCCACAGTCCTTCCGGAACTGGGAAAGGATCTTCCCAGGGCATTTCGCAGACTGGGGGAAGCTCAAGGCAGCCAGGGGGAAATGCAGCAAACCTTTCACAACCGAGGCTAGGACATACAGGCTAGTGAATACTGACTGCCCAGCAAATGTCTTCTGAGCTGAACCCAGAGTGGGCAGAATGCCCCAGCTGACAGGAAAGCAAGCAGGTTGTCCATGCGCAGCAGGTTAAAATGCACCAAATGCTCCATTTCAATCACTAAAATCCAATGGCCGTATATTGTCAGCTCGGGGGCGGGTGTCTGGAGGATTGTCAGTGAACCCAGTGCCCTCAGCACTAAAAACACAAACACTATAGAGGAGCTAAAGCATTAATTCCCCTCGCTGGTAGCAGTAGTAGATTGTCTACCCAAGTGGCTGTGTCACATAGGAGAACAAAGACCCATACTGTGCTCCATATGCAAACTGCAGGAAGGCACAATGTTCTCAGGCCCAGAAATCTAACCTGTTCTGATTGGAAACATGACTTGATTTTGGTGCAGTGTCCCTTTCTGCCTCTTCACAAACAAATGCAGAAGAGCATGAGTAAAGGAAATACATGAGTCAGACAGGGTTTTATTTAAGCATTTACTGTCTAGCCAGTGTTGACACACAGAATAATTGGGGGAGAGGTTATCATGCTAGGTATTTTTAGGTATCTTATCAAGCCTTTTATGGAAGTTAGAAATAAATGTTTCTTTCTGAGCAGGTACAAGCTCTTCAGGCAGCACAGTCATGACTGGATCACACAGAAACACCAAATTCTGGCAGCGGAAACTGACCCCAAGAGCTGAAGGGGCATATATGATAAGTGGTATCCTGGCTTGAAAGCATTAGCAGTGCCAATTCAATCAGTTTGTAATTGGCCACCCAAGTCAATTAATGGGAAAGGCGTGAAGTGGTGGGTCCCCACTGATTACTAATTAGAGTCGTCTCCTGGGTTTGTGTCTTTGGCAGGGATGCGCACACACAGACATTTTTAAAAGGTTGATATTTGCCAGTTGTAAGTAAATTAAACCCTCCAATCAGGCCTTTGGCATGGGCTGAGGTCAGCCTCCAAGGAGGTGCTGGCTAGTTAGTGTGTTTCTGCTAAGCCAGCAGCCATCTAGGACTGGGGGGGGGGCGCACTGGTAAACCAAGGGCAGGCTCCCACTGAATAGATACAACCAACTGACTATGCCCTTCCCCTCCCCACGGGTGGGCCTTGGGAGCAGGGTAAGCCTGTGACTTCAAAGGGGCTCCGATTACAAACCCCCTCCTGAGGAGAGGGGGAGGAGAAGGGGGTCTGGGGACCCATTTTCCTGCCACTCTTTGTGGTGCCCCTGCCAACCACACCCAATATCTGGGTGGCACTTCTTAGGCACAGCTCCGGGGTAACTCCCAGTTTCTCAACAACTGCTACTTACAAGAAGTCATCTTCCCACCACGGATGTTACCTTAACCCTGGCTGAGGCTCTGGTGGCCTGAGAGAAACCAGGTCTGTTCAGGCTAGAGAGAGAAATGGATCTAGTGTGATCTGCCACAGAGCCCAGCTGGGCAGGTCCCTCGTGCATGAGCAGGAAGGGGACAGCCTTACTGCTAGAGAGCACTTTCCCCTTTGCCCCTTGTGCCCAAGCCACCTGTCAGACACCTCCCTGTTGGGCTACCCGTTACCTGGCTCAGACCTGCCAGGCTGTTATGGCTCCTCTGGGTGTGCCTGGATACTGCCCCCTGTCCCACAACAAGGGCAGCCCTGGAGCCTGTCTCTGAGTCCATTCTGGATTCTATTCGGTGCAAGGGATGGCCAGTTTCTCTCTAGTTACCTCTTCCACCTGTGCGTCTTGGCCCCTGCCCCTCCAAGGCTGTCTCTACCTTCTGTGCTGCCCCAAGGGATCTAGGTTCATTGTCTAGGTTGGAGGGACCACCGCACCAGCTCACCCCCTTCTCAAGATGCAGGGCCATTATGCTGCTGTGATTTGCTGTTATCGTGAAATCAAGTACGAATCCTAGGCTGTCACAACAACTTGCGTTCACACTTCCCTAGGAGAGGGGCCTGGTGCCACCCCCTGGCTGTTTACCCTGCAGGGCAGCACCAAGGTTACTTTCTGCTAAGAAGATGCTGACCCCAGGGGGGCTGGGTTGGGGCAGAGTCTGAAATCTGCATTTCACATCTCTATCTCTCCTGCTTTTCCAGTGACAGTGCCCAGGATATGACAGTGCCCTGGGAGCAGGCTGCCTGCTGTCCTGCCTGCTTTGCTTGAGTGCCCCTGGATGGAATGACTGGGGGCGGTGCTGGTTCTGTTTGCTGTGTGATCTCTGCTAAGTCATTTCAAGTGGAGAAAAGAAAACAATTAGTTGACCTCACCCGTGTTGGAGGTGAGATATCGGTTTGTCCTGATTGCACTGTGACTGGCAGGTGCCTTTTCATCCTGAGCTGAGTGACAGATACAGGCCACGTCCCCTCTTGTGGTGCCTCAGGGCCTGAAACAGCTGCCCGTTCCCTAGTCAGATCCCCTGCCACAAGAGATGGGGGTCTGCATCTTGCGCCCAGCACTCACAGAACAAGCCTGGCCTTGGATCCTGTCAGCAGCAGTAGGGTGCACACTGGGGACACAGGGTCATCTTTACTGCCTGTGATGAACTAGGAATGTTCTTAATGTTTGCTCTGAATACTGTGTTGGTGCCTCAGTGTCCCCTAGGCAGTTCTTAAGTATCTGGCAGAGCAAAGGGCCAGTGCACCTAATGCCTGGCACTCTGTCTCCTAGCAACTGATGGCCTGGGCCCCTTCTCTGCAAAGGTGCCAACTGCAGGTGTTGGAGACAAAGGGATCAGGTGACCTCCTGGCCCGGGAAAGGAGCTGAGCAGAGAGGAGGGGCTGGAGGGGTTGGTTAGTCTGGAGCTACCTGGGGATAAGGAGTGAAGTGCAGACCTAGGGGTCTGGCTCACTGCCCCCCAGAATGGACCCGGCCGAGGGGTCTGGTTCGCTGTATCTACAAGCTCTGTTTTAGACCCTGTTCCTGTCATCGAATAAACCTCTGTTTTGCTGGCTGAGAGTCACGTCTGACTGCAAAGTGGGGGTGCAGAACCCTGTGGCTTCCCCAGGACCCCGCCTGGGTGGGCTCGCTGTGGGAAGCCCACGGAGGGGCAGAGGATGCTGAATGCTCCAAGGAGAGACCCAGGAGGTGAAGACGTGTGAGCTTCTTGCCCTGAACAAGTCTGCTCCAAGGGAGAGGAGGCTCCCCAAAGTCCTGACTGGCTTTGTGGGGAGCTGTTCCAGAGCATCGCCCGGTGACTTTGTGACACTGCCCCAGCCCCCTACCCTTGGCCGTGTGTTTGGAAAGTGCTTGGAGCTCCTTTGGTGGCAGGTGAGAGTCAGCCGAGAATTGTCAGGCTCCTTTGTCCCCGAGCACTGCACTGCAGGAGAGCAGAGGTGTGAGGACTCCTCGTGCTGGTTGGACAGCGGACTCTGGATCCCTGCATCTTGTCCCATTGGACTGGCAGCTCTTTGGGGCAGGCCTGTCTCTCGCCCTGTGCCCATGCAGCACCCGGCTCAGTGGGGCCCAATCTCCGTTGGGGATCCAGGTGCTGCTGTAATACCAATCACAATGAACTCTGGTTGCACTACAGACATAGGTGTATTACTCTGCAGGCATGAGTGGACCCATCAGCCTTCTAGGTGGTCTAGCCCCTGGAGGGGGCAAGGATCATTTGGGTTAACGTGGGTCAGATGGGTTTCTGAGATGAGTCTCAAAAATGCAAAAGTCATTCATGAATGTCATGTGGCACCGGCTAAGAGCCAGGTGTCCTCATCATTAGCTGCTGAGAGATT
The DNA here is from genome assembly GCF_003597395.2 of Chelonoidis abingdonii. Taxonomy (NCBI): domain Eukaryota; kingdom Metazoa; phylum Chordata; order Testudines; family Testudinidae; genus Chelonoidis; species Chelonoidis abingdonii. The sequence goes on from NC_133777.1 coordinate 1,246,072, forward strand.
TCCTGGTGTACCCTGTGACAATGTGAGATCCTGACAGGCTAGTCCCAGACTCCTGGCCCTAAATGCCAAAGCCCTTCTGGAGCATTCCGCTGCCCCTGCTCCAGGCTCTTCTCTTGGGTCAGGCAGGTGCTCTGGTTCAGGGGGAGGCTCTAGGCCCAGCATCCAGGCCAGGTTTCCATGTTGCTTCCCCTCAGATAGCAGCTGAGATGTAATGGGAATCTTTCTGCCCCCAGTGGAGACTGTGTACATAGAGATAAGGTGGCCAGTCGGCTCCACTGCAGGACACAGCAGGCGCTGGAGTGTCTCTGGGGCAGACTGACCTGTGCATCTAGCAAAACCATTGTTCTCAGCACAAATGTCTCGGGTCCAGTAAGTTATTTCTGCTCTTCCAGGAAGAGCGATCTGGGCTCCCTGCCTCCAGATCTGACTGTGACCTCACCTGCCTCCTCCCTCTGTGGCCAAGGAAATGGAGGGTTGTGTCAGACGAGTGTCAGGCTAGGAACCGGCTGCCTGGCATCCTTGGTGGTTGTGACTCAGTTTCCAGAGGTAGCAGAGTAGAAATGCTGCTGGGCCCAGGGGGACAGCAGAGGGAGGGACAGGGCTCTGCTGCAGGCCAGAACCCAGGTGTCTCAGGCACAGGCAGCACTGCTCCAGTGGTGTCACTAGCGACATTTCCAGCTCACTCAGTTGTGATCCAGGTGAGGGCTGCTTTGCTTTAATATTCCTCCTGTGTGTGGATGTTGCAAGTTTGTCATTCTGGAGGGCTCACACCTGCCCTGCTCCCAGCAGTGTTCAGCCCTTTGTACAGAGACTTTCTCACACCGAGATATTTCGTCCCACCTCACCCTCCCTCCCCAGTACTAGCCCTTATCACCAGAGCTCACTGGCCCTTGGCATGACAGCCGCAATGCTGCATCTGTGATGGGTCAGACCAGGACAGGAAGGGGTTAGTGGTCCGTCCTGGAGGTGGGCTGACACTGGCCCCTTTCCCCAGGACCTGCCAGCAGTGTTAAGCCTGGAGGGAGTAAGGAAGAAGAAAGAGACCCGGGTCTGGGGCAGGGCAGGGAACCGTAGGAGCAGCCGTGCCTGGGTGGGCCCAGCTCAGGCTGGTTTCTGTCATCATGTTGCTCATGTGTTTCACAAAGTCCAGCCCCAGGAAGGGTGAGAGGGGGCCATGCTGGGGTGGGGTGGGAAAGGCACCTGCTCCCAGCATCAGAGACCACTCAGCGTTTCCATGGTGATGGACACACAGGAGGCTCACAACTTTAGCGCAGGTCAGAGGAAGGAAGCCACAAATGGGGGAAGGAGCGGGGAGGTGTGAGCGAAGGGGAGAGGTGGTGGAAAGAGGGCTCTTGTTTTGAGGTAAATGGCCACAACACCTCTAGGAAGCAGGAAGCCGGTGACAATGCCAGCATTCTCCTGGCCAGTCCTCACTCCCCACCCCCGTGGCACAGTCCTTCATAAGGGGGTGTTTGGGGCAACAGGCGCCGCCAGCCACACAGCCGCTGAGCCCCGAGCTGCTCCGCAGCCTCCTTTGTCCTGTGCCTCAGGCCGGCATGAGCAGCCATTGTGGAGCCCTGGGGCCATCCTGCACGGAGCTCTCTGGAGAAGTGCCTGGGGCTCTGGCTTCCCTTCCTGCTCTGCCGGGATCCTCCAGCCTCTGTCTTCCTGGGGGATGGAGGGCAAGGCCTGGCTCTTGCAGTCAGGTGCGCTGGGTGCCTCTCCCTGGTGAGCATGCGGCACTGGCTGATGGGCAGGGACTAGGCGGGCGGGGCCGTGGCCAGGTCTGGTTCAGCTGTTCCCTTGCTCTTGTGGAATGTGTTTCCCTGTGACCGTGGCTGCATGTCCCTGCTGGGCAGTGGGTGCTCACACAGAGCAGGAGGGACCGTGTGGCAGCCTGCTCCAGATCCATCAGCCTTAACCAGGAGAGTAGCAGGGGGTTTCCTATGGGCCGGACCTGGCAGCTGATGTGTGTATTTGTTTGTACTGTGGTAGCTCCTGAAGCCCCCGGCAGGCATCCGTGCCCTGTTGTGCTGGCCCCACACAAACACACAGCAGAGAGACCCCCACCTGAGGCTGACAGTCCAGGCGACGGCTCGGCACTGCCAGTGAAACTGGGCTGCGACGCTGCACTTCAGGGGAGATGGCAGCGAGGCTGGGACGGGTCAGTGAGGGACTCGCAGCTTCTCTCCTGGTACCTAGGGCCTGCCATATCTCAGGCTAGCCGTGAGGCACATGGGTCGCCTTGAGCTAGGTTTGAGCAGGGCAGGGATTCAAACCCGCAGCTCTTAGTGCAAGCAGAGGTGCTGATTTAATAGCTCATGTGAAGAGGCTGGAAAGTGCCTCTAATTCCTTGACAAAGGGCATCAGCCCTGGCGGCCCTGTGCAAGTGGCAGGGCAGGCATCCTCCCAAAGGGCACAGGCAGGTTAAAACCAGGCGCTTTGGTTTCTGCCTCCCTCCCTTTGTTGCTGATACCCTGAGAATGGGAAAGTTCTGATTTGGGTTTTGCCGTTTACTCTGTTTTACTCTCCACATTTCCCCCAGCTTGGCCCACGCTGGTTCTCACCGCTTTCCCCCTTGGGTGGTTGTGCTTTAGCAAAGGGTTCCCAGGGCTGCAGGGCGCATTAACCCCAACGGGGAAAACCAGCCCCAGCCTCGTCTTGCTCAAATGTAAATCAGACCCTTCTGGGCACATCAGAGATAGTGAAACTAAGGTATAAAGCCAAGCCCTGGACTCTGGGAGTCCTGTCACCTGAAATACAGAGCGTGGCAGCACCAAAGAGAAAAGTCTTGACCAAAGGCCAGTCCTGAGGTCTGGACTCAGGCAGATTTCCCTGACTTCACTGGGAGGATGGCAGGTCTTGGCCTCAGGAAGCTGTGCTGTGCCCATCTGCTGCTGCTCCCACCAGGCTGTGAGCCCTGGGGAGCTGGGCTCACACCTCCCTGTGAAAGGCTGTTAGGCTTTTACTGCACAGCTGCCTCAGCTCAGATTACAGGACACTGTGTTCTTGGGGAAGGAAGAACAGACCTGTTTTCTGCCCAGAACAGTATTGCAGGGGCCCAGAAGCTCTGTGGAGGCAACTTGACAAGGACAATACTCTCCCGGGATGTCGTGCAGAAAAGCCAAATGCCACTGGCCTATGAGTCCATTGCTTGGTCTCTACCTTTATTTGCTTGGCAGGCAGTTTCCTGGTGCTCCTGCCGGCCCCGGGGTGGGGAGAGGTGGTGGGAGGCGCTAGAAGGCTAGAGATTGATGTGTACCAGAATACTGGAGGGGTTTTACATTTAACGGCAAGTCTATCAGCAGCATTCACTCTCAGGTCGAGTGCTCATTCCGCCTGCTGCTGAGCTCCACTCGGGAGAGGGCCACTTACAGCTCCGATTCTGCACTAGCTCAGTTCTGGGGTGAGTTACAGCAGCCATGGGGGTGCTCTAACTTACTGCTCTAGTGCATGGCCCCTAAGGGAGCCCCCTTCCCTGGCCTGCCTGCTCACTGGGCAGCTGCTGGTGCAGGGGCGAGATCAGCTGGCTTTATGCCAGGAGTGTTCTCTGCTAGCTCGTTACAGCCTTTGCACTGCCAGAGTGACCCCAGGATCAGACCCCTGTGAAGAGGGTGTCTGTGATGCAAGGGTGTGGCTTCCAAAGCAGCCAGGGGGCTGGAGGCAAAGGGCGCTGGACCCGGGCTCCTGACATTAACACTGATCCCTGCCTTAGTTTCAGCCAGGGCCCTGTGTCCTGTGCAGCATGTTTGAGCCCAGGCCCTGGGGACGCTGACCCTCCCCACTGCCATAGCTGACCGGGAGGTCGGGGAGGCAGGGGACAGTTTAGCTGGGCAGATGGGGCCCTTACAATTCAAACCAATCTGTCTCTGTGTGAGGCACAGAGGGCTGCTCAGGTTAGGTAGCCATTGTTCGCTTTGATCTGTACTGAGTCGGGGCTCCCCTGGCATGCAGAAGCAGAGGGGACTGGGAGCCCAGGAGCAGGAGCCTGAGCAGCAGAAAGAGAAAGCTCCTGCTACACTAATTCCTAGTCAGGGGTTAGGGGAGCCTTTGCCTTGGCTGCATCAGAGCAATGTGTCCAGCTGATTGAGGAGCATCTGTCATCTGGCACAGCCTAGTTTGAAATCCCTGCCATCCCCACGGCAGACGTAGGAGAAACAGAAGAGAAAAAGCCGGGCGGGGAAGAGATTCCACCTCATAAGGAGGGGTGAGACCAATGGTCCAACTAGCCCAGTGTCCTGTCTTCTCACCGTAGCCAATGCCAGGTGCTTCACAGGGAATGAACAGAACAGGTAACCATCCCATCACCTGAGGTATAGGGCTGCATCCCTGACCATCCTGGCTAATAGCCATTGATAGACACTTTCTCCATGAACTTACCTAAAACTTGTCACCTCTTTCACTTTGCTCTTCAGCCGTGGTGGCATTTTATTGGTCCTCGTGCTGTTTTCTTTAATTTGTGGTAAACATTTAGTTTGCGCCTCTATTATGGTGTTTTTCAATAGTTTCCGTGCAGCCTGCAGGCATTTCACTCATGCCTATTCCTTTTAATTTCCATTTAAACTAGACACCTCATTGTGTGTAGTTCCCTTTTTTGAAGTTAAATGCTACTGCGGTGGGTTTCGTTGATATTCCCGCCCCACCCCAAGGATGTTAAGTTTAATTACATTACGGTCACTATTACCAAGCGGTTGAGCTATATTCACCCCTTGGACCAGATCCTGGGCACCACTTAGGACTAAATCAAAGATTGCTTCTTCGCTTGTGGGTTCCAGGACTGGCTGCTCCAAGAAGCAGCCATTTATGGTGTCTAGAATCCCAGTCTGAGGTGACAGGTCCCAGTCAATATGGGGATAGTTGAATTCCTCCGTTGCTATTGGCAAAGAATAAAATGACTCTGGCCTGGTGTGGAGCTCCCAGCCCTTCTGAGGACACAGCAATGGAGTTGGGACCTTGGGGGACGTCTCTTAGTAGCTCTCTTCTTCCTTGAACTTTAATCCAATAGAAACATGCAGCTTCTACTGCTCTGAGCTTTGATCCTATTGCTTCTCCTTCCCCTTATGCCTGCATTGTGCTCCCTCCCTCCCCAGTATCACGGAAACGTCAGCGATGACCCTGAGCTCAGGCTGCTGAGATTCACACTGGGATCCCTCTGTTGGTTGGTCATGAGCTGGAGAAGTGGCTGGGTATTAGGGTGGATAGGAGCCAAGGCAAGGCAGTTATGGTTTAGCTGTTAATTTCCTGGGCTTTCAGTGACTGCACTGGTAGGAAATGCATGTGAGGAGCCTTGCATGCAAGTTAACCAAGATGTTCGTGTGGGATAGAGACAGATCCCTGCACTGAAGGGCTAACAGTTCAGCTCAGACCAGTGCGATATGATGGCCAGAGGCTCAGACAGAAAGCTGCGGCGCACTTGTAGCTAATAAGATGGGTGAAGGAGACCGTGGCTCACCTTGGGCCTGGAGATAACCACTGGCTGGAATTCCTGTCTGCCTGCTAGCTGGTCTGGTTTCATTTAGCTGCTGGGCTACTCAGGGCGGAGGGTGTGTTATCTGGGTGCAAAGCACTATTGTCTTTGCACCACCCTATCTGTGTTTTAGATTAAAGTGATACCAATATTAATAAATAATCTGCACCAGGTGCAGTGGCAGCACTTTGGCACTGACTGGCTGCTGCAGGACAAAAAACAAAGAGAAAGTTGCATAAAACCAAAGGAAAGAAGGATCCCAGTACAGGGCTCAAGGGCATTATTCCCGGAGCCCTGCTGATTCCTCTGGGCTAGCAGTCCTACCCACAGACAGTGCCCTGGATGTCTAATCGCTCTCCCTGCAGTGGTGGGGGCTGTAGATTCAGGACTAAGCTTGGGGTGGAGCCCTGAAACATTTCCACAGAGAACAGTGTTCTAAAGGGGTCACTTGTTGGGACAGACAAGTGCTTCTGCTCTCGCCCCTCTCCCCAGGACTCAAAATGCTCCTGTTCTCAGGTGGCGAACCCAGTTCTCTGCATACAGAAGCCTCCAGACGAGACCAGAATTGCTCGGTTTGCCAACTCGCAGCCAGCCCTGGAAGCCACCTGGTGTGGCTGGGTAGAACTGTCATGATAAGGCCATTGTGGGGTTATCACATATGTGGATTGTTCTGCCTCTGCCTGATTCCTGCTTTGTGTGTGCAGTGCAGCTTGGGAACATCTGGTGCTCCTGCTCAGCTGGCATACAGGGCAGCATCCCATTCGAAATGTGCTCGCTGGCCTCAGGAACAGACCAGTGGGCATCGGACCCGATTTGAGGAGGGCAGCTCAGGCCCAGAAGCCAGTGACATTAAAAGGGGTTCTAGAGAAATAACACGCGCTCTCAATTTCCCTCTCAGTGAGATGCTGCTATTTTCCCTCCCGCAGACTATGAAGGACCAGCTTCTGCTGAGTCAGGAAGGTTCAGGGCACCTGCTATCGGGAGGTAGATGGAGGCTTTCCTTTGCCTAAGTGACGTACACAACGCAGTATAACTTTCATTTGATTTTTTTTTTGGTTTATTCTGCCCTGTTTCACAATGGCTTTTATTGGCCTGAGCGCAGCAGATTTACAGTGATACCGTTAGTAACAAGGACACTAGGGGTTTTCTGATCCGGCACCTCAGCCAGCCCTTCAGAAGAGTTCTAGTTTGAAGTGTTTGTGTTTCACAGGGCAGTGTTTCCCAGCCAGGCACTGCAGCACACTAGGGTGCTGCCAGGCCTGAAGAGACGTGTCACGGAGCTTTTTTAAAAACAACATGTGCGAACAAGCCAACCTTCCCTTGTATTTTAATTAGTGTGGGAGCGAGATGGCACTCTGTCCTTTGGCTCTCTGGGACGAGGCCCCTTTCAAATATTATGCATGCATCACATTCCACTCCCCAAAGCCAGGTTGATAGCAAATCTGAGTCCTGCAGAGTGCGGGAAGGGGAAGAGGAAAGCTGCCTTCTGATTGCCCATCTCCTCCAAGCAGAGCTCAAGCTCCCTCTCCACCAGATCCCCTCCTGTGAGTAATGGGTGGGCTCCTCTGCCCCTCTCCCTCTCCCCTGCAGCTCCTGGGGGTGGGGGTGGGGAGAGCCCCTGAAGCCACCTCCCCCCCAGCCCGGAAGGGGAGTGGGGACCTCGCTGCAGCCCCCCATGGTTTGGAGGGGGCAGAACTGGTAGAGGACAGAACTGGTGGGGGCTGGGAGCAGCACTGATTTGGAGACTAGGGGCAAGGATTGATTTGGAGGTTGTGGGGCAGGATTCATTGCTGGTCAGGGGCCAGGCAGATGTGGGGGTGAGAGCTCCTGCAGCAGGGGCCAAAATCCTCATACTTAATACACGAGGGAGCAAGGGCAGCACAAACACTCTCTGAGGATGTGATCACCAATCACAAACAGACTGAAAAAATCAACATACCCTTTGTAAATAACCACAGGTTTGGGAGGCCAGTCTCCTGATGTGTTGGGGCCTGACATTTATTTTTAAGTCTCTTGAGGTTGGAGACACTCTGAGTGGGACTTAATTAATTACATTGCATTTAAAAACAGCAGAGAAAGTTGCACAACCTGGGGAAGACTATTTTGGGAATGAGAAGAAACGATTAATTATTAATTGCGTTTCATCCCAAAATATTATTCTCAAGTTCGTGTCACATTCTCCACTGCACATGCTTTTGTCCAGAGTTCTTATATTCAGATTTAATTTTAGTTTCCACGGTTGAAGATGTTAATTCTGACACAAAAGACAGATTGTGATCTACCATTAGCTGCCGTAGTTTTGATTTTAACCCTACTAGCCATGTGCTGGATTGGATCATGAATATTCATGAGTTCAGTTGGAGACAATAAGATGTTCTGCCTCAAAATAACTGAAGGTATCAAGGTGTGCGGCAGCTGAGAAAAGGTTGGGACCCACTGTTATAGGGAATGCTCAGATAAATACATGGACCAAATGCCCAAGTAGGCACATAGGCTCTCGATGTGGCTAATACACAGGTGAGGACATGGTTTGACAGGAGCATTATTGGTCTGTCTACATGAGAATATACAGAATGATGAGGCAGGGCTGCGACACACAACTGTGCATGTGGCTGTTAGGTACAATAGTGTAATACATGGATGAGGCACTCAGCTAAATACTATGGTGATGGAGCCACAGAAGTGCCACAGTAGAGTGGGAACTTCTCTATTACCACTGCTAGCCCTGCCCTGGATTCTGGCCCCTTCTTTTCACTTCTGCCCCTCACATCGTCCTCTTTTGTGAACGAAACCTTGGCTCAGAGGGCTTGGCAGTATTTCTTCGGAGTCCCGTGTTCTCCCCCCGACCCCATTCCTGTTTTACAGGGTCATCTAAGGACTTCCAGATCCTTAATTCAATTGCCATCCTTTTCTTATCTTAATCACTCTGCCTCTGTTTGTAAACAAAACACTGACTCCCTGCACTAGGGATACAAGCTGGGAGAAGCACCTCTCTGCAGAACGCACATTCCACATTAATACTGTGCAGTGAAGAGCTCTGCTTGGGAGCACCCCCTCCTGTATGAAACTCCTGTGAGTGGAGTGGGGGCATGGTGCTAGGGGCTGTTGGAAGCTCTATTTCCCTGCTACCTGCACGGTGCCTGCCCCATTCATGATGGCTGAAAGGCACTTTGTGCAAGAGAGGAGGGGCAGTTAACTCATATCCTGGCTAAAATCAAAATTGGGCCATTCCATTCTGCTGTCCTAACTGTCCCCTGCGATTATGAAGGTGACACTCTTCACACCTGACCTACAGTGCTGGGGACGGATGCTAGGCTCTGCTCTGACAGCAGTGGTGGGAGACATGATCCCCCTCTGCCAGCGGAGATTCTAGTCATTGTTACCCACAGCCTGCTGCGTGCCCCTCTGGAGAGCAATCCAGTGGATGCCCGTGCAGGTCTACAGGAAGCAATGCCTCTGGCATCCAGTCAGCTGTTTTGCTCAGTCGCAGGCAGGCAGGCACCACCCCCAGCAAATGCAAGCCACCTTGCCTCTGTTTCAGGGCAGCACACTCGCTAGCTGGAGCCTTGCACAGTGACATTGCTAGCCCACAGCTGGTACCTGCCCAAAGCCTGCTCCTTGCAGCAGCCGGGAATTGCCATTGGACACCTAAGCTCCATGTCTGTTCCAGCGGAATGAGTTCCTGCTCCCTTTATACCATGACAGGGGAAAAGGCCCATGTGCCCGGTGTGTCTGGCTCTGCCCTGCGAGCTGGCTGGGCCTAGGGCCCCCCGAATTTCCTAGAAGCTCTGTTCACCGCTAAAGGCTCGCATGAACTGTAAACAGGGGTCAGGTCAGTGTTTTATATGTTAATTTACAAATATCCCTGTCCTGGCTTCCCCTCCCCATTGACCGAACCAGCTTCATTTAACTCCAGGAGTTTGAGGATGACACAGCCCCAGCTGGTACAAGACACCTTTGTAAACAGTTAGCCAGCCCCTCCCAGGAGACGCTGCTGCTAAGTTTAAATAAATACTGGCTAATTGGTACCTCAAGCTAGAGGCATTAAGATCTTTTCTAGAAGGGACTTGAGAGTTCATGGCTCATCCGAAACTGGAGTGTTGGGCACACGTTAGGAGCCAACACTAAGCCCTGCAGGTCACTAATATTGCAGCCAATGGCTCAACTCATTCCAGGAAATCCCCAGCCTGGCCTGGGGGCTCCTGTCTTTGTAGAGCAGGTCTGACCCCCAGCAATGCTCCTGGGGCCCATTCCGTCTCGTGGCAGGGACCTTTGATAACCAGCACTTACCCAGTGCTCGTAAGGCTTGGAGTGATAGCGAAAGCTCCTTTGTGGCTGACCCCAGCTATCCTGGAAGCACAGGCTGGGAGAAGGCGGCTTCCTAAAGCTCTGATTTTGTTACGTTTCTGAGCAGTGTTTATTTCTCAAACAAAGCACGCGAGCATGGTGTAATGCTGAATGTAATGCAATTCGTGGCCCACAAAACAGTATGGTGGCAGAATGCAGGGCTGGTTTATTGTTTAAGCAAGTGAGAATGTTTTTAAAAGGTTCCTGAACAGAGGAATCCAGTAGCGGAGTCTCCATTGCCCGCAAAGCCAACTAGCTCCACTGTGGCCGTTTGCTCCAGGTCTGTGCAGCAAAGCCTCCTCATGAAAGTTGTGGTTCATTCTACTGTATCAGGCTAATTGTAGATATCAGGAAACAACAACTCCCAAGAGGCAGTGGTGGCAGGCACCAACCTAGGGACACTTCATCATTCCAGCCAGTGCAGCTAGCCAGCAGACAGAGCTTCAGAGACAAGCCCGGATAGAGCGATGCTCCAGAGGATGGAGGTTAAAAGGGCCAGATCTGGGGGATTTTAACAGGGCTGCATTTGTGAGGTCTTTGCTGGTGACTTGGTTTTTAGGCCCTGGCAGAGGCCACCTTAACAAAGACAACAAAACAGATGGTCATTGAGGCAGCAGTGTGGCAGCTCAGTATGGTAAAAGGGGATTCCAGGCGGACACATGCCTGGACAGCGCTGCAACTGCAGGCCCCCGGCTGGACAGCTGTGCTAACACACCACAGCACTAGGCAGCTCCAGTCAGGTGTGTGGGGAAGCATGGCAGGTCCCATAGCTCATCCAAATGGCTTTTGACCACACCCCCTTAATTCCACCCCCCAAAAGTAGCTCCCATCTTCCAACAGGGTTTTTCCCTTTATTTAGTCTTCCTTCCCTAACTTCCTGATGCCCAGCTGTGGTCACCAATCAAGAAATCCTTGTGAAATGCCCTGTGTGGTGTTGAAACTCTGAAGTGGACATCATGGTAACACACCTAGAGCTGGACCCTTCTTGCCAAGCACAGAACTGCCTTGGTCAGTCAGCAAAGAGACAGTTGGTAGCCTGGGTGCCACTCTGCAATGTGACTTAACATGTTACTGCAGCTACTCAGTGTCTAATCTCCATGTGATCATGCAAGAAGCTCAGTAGTTTAAGTATGTTGGGGCATGTGATCTTCCAGGCATCAATCTATGTGCCTGTATCATGGCAGCTGCACAGTACATAGCTCTTGCTTCTCTATGGAGAGGCCATGAGGGGAATAGACTGGAGGATCAAATCCTTTCAGCAGTTAAGCTCACTTAGCAACAGGACACAATGTCCTCCCATGCAAAGAACATCTGACTTAAGACTTGCTCTGCTCAAGTGAAAAGGCAGCAGGCCCTGGCCCACTGTCACCTTTTCATCACATTAAACCCAGGCAAGGTGACTCAAAGGAGAGATGTACAGTAGAGCTCTTTAAGCCTCCAGCGACATCTGGCCCGAGGCCCAGTTTCACAGGGTTTCTTAAACCTAGGGTGACCAGACGTCCCGATAACCCGATTTTGAGGAGTTTGTCCCGTGTCCTGACCAGAGTATGGCCAGGAAGCCATTTGTCCTGATATTTTGCTTCCTGCTCTTTGGCGGCAGTTCGGCGGAGAGTCCTTCAGTCATGGACGATCTTCAGTGGTATTTCGGCAGCAGGTGCTTCTGTCTTTGGCAGCAACGTTTATTACCCCCCGCCGAAGACTGACCACGATTGAAGGACTCTTCGCTGAATTGCCGCCGAACTCCCGGACGAGTGAGTGTAAAAAAACAAAACATCCCACCCCCCCCACCCCCGTGGCAGTCCCTATATTTTCCCCTTAACATCTGGTCACCCTACTTAAACCAGTGGGTCTCAAAATTTTTTACTGGTGACCCCTTTCACATTGCAAGCCTCTGAGTGCCACCCCCCAAATAAATTAAACACTCTTTTTAATAAATTTAACACCATTATAAATGCTGGAGGCAAGCAGGGTTTGGGGTGGAGGCTGACAGCTCGCAACCCCCCCATGTAATGACCTTGCGACCCCTGAGGGGTCCCGAGCCCCAGTTTAAGAACCCCTGTATTAAACTCTACTTAAATACAGTTGCACCCACTGAATGGATCTGGTTCGCCAATACAGAACCAGGTATTAAGATACCCTTTGAATGGGTTTAAACCAAAAACATGCTCTTTTTGAAGCCCCGTGTAGACAGGGCTTAATAGGACCACAGCACTGGAGGATCCAACAGCCACTACACCAACCCTGTGTCATTTTAGTTCTCATGTAATATCAGATCTCAGGGGGCCTGCCAGTGTTGGTTGGGCTGAGGAGCAGGTAGAAAAGGAATCCCACCCTCCTAGAAAATTAGTGTCAGAAGAAAACAGGGGCATTGCCAAGCGCCTGAGGCAGCAACAAGAGAACTATTGCAGAGGGTTGGGGGTGCTCACACTTCAGGGCTGGAGAGAGAAACTGGCTGGATTTTAAAATGGGCCGGTACCCTCAGGACTCTCATTTCTAGTAACGATAATCAGGGTAAGAAAGTCTCGTGCTGCAGGGCCATTGCAGACAGCTGTAGATATCATTTCACCTGTTGCTGGATACCATCAGCTCAGGATGGGGGCGGGTGCCGTTTAACAGTGCGCCTTGGTAAAGTGACAGGAACCAAAGGATGCTGTGTCCAACTAACATTTCCAAGATAATTGATGTAGGCGGAATGCAATTTCCAAACTGGAATTAGGATAACACTTGAGGATAGACACCCCAGCTCTTTAAGAGACGGGACTACCACAGTTTCAGCTGGAATATGGCATGCTGGGAGATGGAGTCTCCATAACCTACACCTCCCTGTTAAGGATAAGGGTGGGCTACATTTGTGGCCGGCTGCCTGTTTCAGAAACAATCTCTTCACTCCCCTTCTAGCAGCAGGGCTCTTCTTTATTTCCCTACTCTTTAAGGGTCAGTGGGAGGAATTAAAGCTAAAGTGGGCAATTGGCATCAGCTCTTCAGACTTGAAACTCACTGCATATCAGTGGGGCTCATTTTGTGGCAAGGCTCCACACTGCATTTGGTTTTCTTACGAGTGTGACTTTTCAATTAACTCCAAGGGATTAAGAATATAAAACCGGCCACATTGCATTGGACCAATGGGTCCATCTAGCCCAGTATCCTGGCTTCTGACAGTGGCCTGTGCCAGGGACTTCACAGGGCACGAACAGAACAGGGCAATATATCAACTGATGCATACTCTGTCATCCAGTCCCAGTTTGGAGGTTTATGGACACCCAGAGCACAGGGCTGCATCCCTGACCATCTTGGCGATAGCCGTTGATGGGCCTAACCTCCATGGACTTCTCTAATTCTTTTACTTTTACTTTACCCTTCACAACATCCCCTGGCAATGAGTTCCACAAGCTGACTGTGTGTTCTGTGAAGTAGGACTTCCTTATGTTTGTTTTAAACCTGCTGCCTGTTAATTTCAGTAGGTGACCCCTGGTTCTTGTGTTGTGTGAAGGGGTAAATAACACTTCCCTATTCACTTTCTTCACACCATTTAGGATGTATAGACCTCTATGATATCCCGCCTCAGTCATCTTATTTTAAGATGAAGTCTTGTCTTCTTTAATCTCTCCGCATATGGAAGTTGGTCCATACCCCTAATCATTTTTGTTGACCTTTTCTGTACATTTTTCTAATTTTAATACATTTTTTGAAATGGGTTGACTAGAACTGCATACAATACCTAATGGTTCCTAGCATTCTGTTAGTTTTTTTTGACTGCTGCTGCACACTGAACAAATTGTTACAGAGAACTAACCACGAGGACTCCAAAATTTTTCTTGAGTGGTAAAGATAATCTAGTTCCCAGCATTTTGTATGTATAGTTGGGACTATTTTTTTCCAATATGCATTACTTTGCACTGAAAACTGAATTTCATCTGCCATTTTGTTGCCCTATAACCCAATTTTCAGAGGTCCCTTTTTAACTCTTCACAGCTCTGGATTTAATTATCTTGAGTAATTTTGTATCATCTGCAAACTTTGCCACCTCCCTGTGTACCCCTTCTGTTGATACAGACTAACACGACTACCACTCTGAAACCCTTCTGCCAGATCATTTATGAATATGTTGAACTGGTCCCAGTACAGATCCTTGGGGGATCCTGCTGTTTACCTCTCTCCATTCTGAAAACTGTCCATTTAGTCAACCCTTTATTTCCTATTTTGTAACCAGTTACTGATCCATGAGACGACTTTCCCCTCTCATTCCATGACTGCTCACTTTGCTTAAGAGCTTTTGGTGAGGGACCTCGTCAAAGGCTTTCTGACAATCCATGTACACTGTATCACTCTTATTCACATGCATGCTGACAACCTCAAAGAATTCTAGTAGTTTGGTGAGGCGTGATTTCCCTATACAAAAGCTGGGTTGACTTTCCTCCCAACATATCGTGTCCATCCATGTGTTTGATAATTCTGTTCTTTACTAGAGTTTCAACCAGTTTGCCTGGTACTGAAGTCAAGTCTTCCAGCCTGCAATTGCCAGGATTATCTCGGAAGCCTTTTTTAAAAACCAGAGTCACATTAGCTATCCTCCAGTCACCTGGTACAGAAGCTGATTGAAGCAATAAGTTACATGCCACCGTTAGTAGTTTTGCAACTTCACATACGAGTTCCTTCAGAACTTGTGGGTGAAAACCATCTGATGCTGGTGACCTATTACTCTTTAATTAATCAATTTGTTCCAAAAACTCAACTATTGACACCTCAATCAGGGAAATTTTGTCAGATTTGTCACCTAAAAAGGAATGGCTCAAGTGTGGGAATCTCCCTCACCCTCTCTGCAGTGAAGACCAATGCAAAGAATTCATTTAGCTTCTCCACACTGGCCTTGTCTTCCCTGACTGCTCTTTAGCACTTCAATCTTCCAGTGGCCCCACTGATTGTTTGACAGGCCTCCTGCTTCTGATATAGTTAAAACCAAAAATTGTTGTTAGTTTGTCTTTTGCTAGTTGCTTTTTAAATTCTTTTTTGACCTGCCTAATTATACTTGATTTGCCAGAGTTTATGTTCCTTTCTGTTTTCCTCACTAGGGTTGGAATTCCAGTTTTTAAAGGATGCCTTTGCCTCTAACTGCCTCTTTTAATTGTACTTGGCAAAACTGGAGGGTTCTTACCTTCATGCAACTGTTTATACCCACCTTCCATTCTCTACCTGGCTGGAGCTAGTAGTATTTTTTGGCTGGAGCCTGTTATCACATTAAAACTGAGTGAACAGTTTTGTGCAAGGTCGGTAGGTGTTTATCAGAGTTTTTCAGGACAGTTTCCCGTCAATGGCCCTGAATTTTTATTTTTCTGTTTCTAGGTATACAGGTGAAACAGACAGCAACAGCACAAGTTATTCTGTTTCTGGTGATGCAAGAGGCTCTTTAATGCACTCAAACTAAATGCCTGGTATTAGCTCAGGTGCCTGTCTCTGAACAATAGAATGTGGAATGAGTCCATCAACACAGCAGGAACTCAGTGCCCTTGGCAGACAGCTTACTCTGCTTTCAGAGCAATTTGATTTGGAAAGTTACAACTTTCAAGTCACTTGACCCATATAAGAGGCTTTTAATTTATGTACAGGAAAAAATACAAACAACTCAGACAGTGGTGTTACATTTGATTAACCATAGTTACAACACAGGTAGTATTTATATAGCTGCTAGTTAGTTAATGTGTATCAGAGCCCTACGTGATACAAAACAGCTAAAGGCCCTTTGCACCTATTCGCACCACCACACGCCTACAACACTAATGCCATGCACCCTGGCTCCCCAGTCAGTGCAGGAGACCACCCAGAGGCCCCCACATTCAGCAGGGAAGGGGTAATGCTAAGGTTGAATACAATCTAACAAAAAGAGACTCTATCCTTGGCAGGGCCCACCCTACAGGAGTCAGGTGTGTGGAGTTTGTAGCCTCATGTGAGTTAGGCACACACGCTACCTCCATAAGAATTATGCCTAGTGTCTGCTGAACAGTGCCCAAAATGCCACTCCCTACTTTTTCTAGAGATTTTTGATTTTTTCATGTTACAGTTTTACACTGCAAGTAAAAGCTGCCAACAGGCTCTGCCCCATGCAGTACTGCAACCCTGGATAAATGCCACACTCCCCACTCTTGGTTCCAGATAATTCAGTGCAGTGGAGGGCATCCTCTTTCTATAATCCCAGCTGAGACTGAGCTGCATGATGCTCAGAAATAAAATGGGCATCAGCCATGAAAACTAACCCTGCAAGGCATTTGGGATTAGTGGAGGTAAATGTCTCTACTGCTAGAAGTTACCAGCTGGTGAGATGTTTCCCTTCAGACAGGGCAGAGAAAGCCCAGGCTCTGCCCATAGGCCTGTGGGGTAGGAGTCAGGGAAGCTAGGTTACTGAAAGCTTTGAAGTGAGCTAAGGGAGGCAGAAGATGTTCTATTCTTAGCGTGGAAGAGAATCTCGGTGCATGGGCTACAGGGGAGATGAAGGAAAATCCTGGCTCTTAGTAAGTATTTACAGTAGTCACTCTTAATGAGGATGCTGGCCACACAGCCTCTCTGTTCGAGAGCAAAGGTTATTTTTAACAGTCAGACACACTGTCAGGCTGAACAGAACAGATATATGCGATTCACTTTAGCTAGGAAGTATTTACAGTAGGGTCCTGCCTCATTGCTCAACAGCAGCAGGATGCATTAGTCTAGTGGGAATTGTAACTGCACTCCAACCCCAAAACGTTTACTGGCGCACCTCACAGACAATATGGAACAAAATACATTTGAGTAAATATACAAAGTTTAAACATGGCACAGCAACTTTTCACAAGGTTCTGCTTGCTGGAGCTACAGCGTTAATAACACAGAGCGAGGACATGCCACTCCAAACAGCAGAGCTCACTAAACATCCCTCCCCTCCCCAAAGCTCCCTGTAGTGCCTTTACTTCTCTGAAACACAGTAAATAGGCTACTAGACCTGAGTAAGTGGCAAGAACTTCTGGTAATAGCTCTTTG
Source organism: Chelonoidis abingdonii (assembly GCF_003597395.2). NCBI lineage: Eukaryota > Metazoa > Chordata > Testudines > Testudinidae > Chelonoidis > Chelonoidis abingdonii. The sequence continues at coordinate 1,262,891 of NC_133777.1, forward strand.
TAACATCCATCATCAGCTCTTGGGTGCATTCTGGGAGTTCTCCAGAGAAGAGCCCTGAAAAACCAAGAGGAGCATGAGTGCACATGTTCTCTTGGGAAGCAATGAGCCTGGGAGAGTTTTATTCAGCTTCTCAACTAGTATTTATGCTCTATATACTGCAGGTTAAACAGCAACCGATGGGCTTGTGTAGGGACACTGCTCTCATGTAGATCAACACAATAGTGTGGCTTCCCCACGAGATGCAGTAAAGCAGCCTGTCTCCAGCTAGATCCCTTCATGGCTTACACCCACCCTAGATAAACAAGGGTCATGAAAGCTCTTTCCTAAAGAAAGGCTAGTAACCAAGGGAACAAAGGTTACGTTGACCTTTCCAGCACAGCTGTTTCCAAATGCCTGGAACATTTACACTGCCAGTATGGTCAGCAGTGCTGTTGGGGTGGGCTCCGTACCAGCACAGATGGGTAGTCTAACAGGAGCATTCACAGGCTTTAGTTTGGAGCATCTGCCCATGCAGGTAGCAGATGCACAGTGGTCTAACAGAATTCTCTCCCGCTGTGTTTATGGAGGCACCTGCAAATCCAGATCATATGGGAGAGAAGAGGAGACTCTTTCTTGATGCCAAAGCAGAACTGCCTGTGGAATGCTGGATGCTTGATAGGCCACGTTGCTGATTCTGAGCTCTGCTGGGAAGTGATTCCGTAACTAAGAATGGTCCAAGCTGGCAATCAGACTGACAGGCCCTAGCTGTATAAGCCTAGCTACTGAATGTGCAGATGCTATGCTTACTCATCCTGAACTCCTCTCCCAATAACATCCTGAGACAGTGAGTTCCACTGGTTAGAACTGCTACTTTTCATTTATCTGAGCACTTCCCTCCCCACTCTTACTATAAGACAGTGCAACCAAGGAGCCTACCTGGCCTTCTCCACATCAATGTGTTGTATTTCTTTTAAATATCAGGATATACGTTAGCTGAATTTATACTGGAAGTAAAATTAAATGGACTTTACCTGGGCAGCCTGAAAAGACTGTAAAAGGCGGGACCACGGTTTCAGGGGGTAGAACTGTGTTGGCTAGAATTTTGCAGCAGTCTTTCAAAACACACCTACGACCCTAAAACAAAGACCAGATTCCATTTGATTGTATAACAACAACAAAAACACACTTTGTCTTACTCCTACTCATGTCTCTAATATTCAAAAGTGAGTCTGACTGCTCTTGATTAGTCAAAGCTGCTGCGAGGGCTTTTTATAAGAAGCAAGACATCTGCCTGCAGCCCGGGGTTCGTCTCCTCTCAGCTTGGATTGCTGATTTCACTATTAGGCCTGGTCTATACTAGACGTTACACCAGCATAACTAGGTGGGTTGGGGGGTGATTTTTTTTACCAATAGTTGTCCTGGTATAAGCCCTAGAATGGATGCAGTTATACTGGATAAAGTTACCTTATACGGGCATAGCTTATTTCTGCTTTGGGAAGCAAAATTAGCTATACTGGTATGTTGCCCTTATACTCCATCGACACAAAACAGCAAATGCCCCTTAAATTATATCAGCATAATTAAAGCAGCAAAACTGTTTAGTATAGATAAGCCCTTACTGCCATGCTGGCAGTCTAGAAATCATTAGTGCACTCAGTACAGAGTTACTAGACTTTCTCTTTGCTTTCATACACTTCAGGCTGGAATAAAAATGTTTTATGTAGCTTTGGCCAACAATAACTTTTTGTTCATTAACATACATGGCAATCTTTCATGTTTTACAGATCAACACATACTAGCAGAGATTGTCTTCTGTGTGGAAAAATCTGTGTGTTCCTCATAAATGCATAGTAGGGATTTGCATACTAAAACAAGTCACTTCAGGTAAGTAGATATTCAAGTGGGAATTGGTAGTCCTAACCATGTAGGAACTGGGCGAAATATTCCCCACTGCAGTAGTCAATAACCTTGACTGTATGGCATTATCTATACCTGTGCTGAGCTCCACTTGTACCTCTGTGAAACGCGCACTCTCCTCTGGATACCCTGACATCAACAATTCCTAATGCATGCTGACAATCCAACTGCTCTTATTTGGCTTACAGAGGCAGACAAAGCCCAGAAACAAATAGCAATTAATAGGAACATCCACTTGTCTAGCCTCGTGTAAACACAATGTTTGAAAAGAACACGCATGTCTTTGAAACAGGCAACAGCAATTAGACTGAAATTGCTGCAATATTTAATGCAACTCAGGACATTAACCTTTTTGAAAGAGTCACACTGTTCAAAGACGCTTGGCAGCCTGTCTGAAACGATTAGCAATTAGTGCTCCATATATTCATTTAACCGAATGATGATACAGCAAACTGCACATTAATCTTGATGATAAACTGCCAACTGATACAGAAAGCCATTCCTAATGGGAATCATTTGTTGGCCATTCATTGCAGACAGATAGGAGCTATAGAGGCCTCACAATACCATTGTATGTCATGAGGCTTTTCTAATGTCTTCTAGCCTGGTTTGCCTTGAGAGAGGGAGAGAGATACCCCTGGGACATGGGCTCCGAAAAAGGAGCCCTTGGGGCCTCTCCTGCCTGCACCAGTTACTCTTGGAGAGAAGAAACTGAAGGTGTCTCAGGTAATAAGGTTACAGGCCCCAGAAAGGGCCTTTTACTTTATTTAATTACACCCACCCCCATTTTTGCCTGCTGTCAGCCTCAAGCCATTTAAAGACATTATTGCAGTCTTCCCTCTTTGTACCACTGGCTCATTCCTGCCTTCCCAGCTAGCTCTGATCATTTCCAGGTAGTACATGCTGGCACCTCCCCCAACTCCACGTTTTGTATGGAGCAGAAGAAAATGTGGCTTTGCAGTGTTTGATGTCTGTGATGAGAAAGATCTAGTGTTAATCTGAACTTCTACTAACAGGCTGCCTTTCTTCCTCTGAAGCAGCTGAGTAAGCTGCAGGATCTAGCATTATCAGTAGGTATAAATGTAGAATTCAGAAGTTGTTCTCAACTAAAATAAGGCAGTGTCACTAACTGCATAGTCAATTACACAAATGACCCCCTTGGGCATGGTCAGGCAAACCCCACACTTGCCTTAGACCTATTATTCAAGGCTTCCCAGACCTAAGTTACTGTGTCAATTTCAGAACACTGCTAGCACTTGCTGTTTCCCAGTCAGCTGTGTGTGCTCTGGCCTTCACCAAAGCCCAATCTCAAGCTCAATCACAGAGCAGAGCGCGTACACACCTGAGTGGGAGGCATGCAGCACAGGTGCATTGGGATCCAGCACAGACTCCTCATGCTAAGCTCCACCTTTATATTTAGCCCAGAAGCCTGAGGGACCAGTTACATTTTTGGTAGCACCTTCACTTTAGAAGCATTCTCAATACAAAAGAGCACAGTCTCTGCCCTCAAAGAGTTTTCACACTCCAAGCTGAGGGAGTGGTTGTTACATGAGGACAGTGATCAAAGTGGAGACCGTTCAAGGCAATACAGATCACCCCTGGCTAGCATCTGTTCCAGTGTATGGGAACCTCTGGTCCAATCCAAAGTTAGTCCATCTCTCTTAACTCAAGGATGGGAATTTCCCTGATGCTCTGAGCCAGCAAAAGGAAGTACAAGTTCTTATCTGTATTTGAGGTGTTTAAAGAAAGACTGACCATGCGTACTTACAATGACACAGTTCTTGCCTATGTGAACGTAGGAGCCAATCTGGGCTGCATTGACAACGCAGTCTTCTTCTATAAAGACATGATCACCAATGTGGAGAGGGAAGAAAGCAACTCTGGAGAAGGAGAAGGGGTTATTTGCTCAGGGTCTGCAGCACTGATGAATCCACAATAGCATTAAACCCCAAATCATGTAAGTGTCCCCACCCCCACCAGCTTGCCAAAGGCAGGGCCTGGAACCAAGACAGAGGTGGCCAGTAATGGTGCATTTCATATTAATTCCTCATGATGATCAAGCAACTTTTCAAACCAGGCCAGCTGATAGCCATTAACTCCTTGCAATAGGAGTTAGTGCAGGGAGAGAGAAGGAAGGGGACACAAAGAGAAGCCAAAGCAGCCTGCAGGGATATAAGTAGGTCCTGCCAGCCAAGACTTCAAGGACATTCTGCCTGAGGTGCTTGTCTGGCCCTCGTCTCCACAATATCTAAGCACCTCACAATCTTTTAATGCATTTATCCTCTCAACATCCCCCCGAGAAGGGCAGTGATGTTCTCCCCATTGCACAGATGGGGAACTGAGGCACAGAGAGCCTGGGTGGCTTGCTGGAGGTCACGTAGGAAGCCTATGGTGTATCAGGTAATTGAACCTGGGTGTCAGGTCCACTGGACCATCCTTCCAGCTCACTTGTTACAAACTGGGAGAAGTTCAAGTATTGCTGCCTTCTAACTCTAGAAGCTCTTTAATGGGCCTGCGTTACTAGTGCACCAGATACTTTACTGCTCAGGCAGCGTGCTGGAATCGGAGTGTTCGAGCAGGACATCCCTAGGGGCACAGCCATGGACTGGGTTCATTCATTTGCTCAGGAACTAAATTCTGTCCTGCTACAGTTTGCAAACCAGGCACCTTGTAACAGTCACAGTAGAAGATTCTGTGGCCATATGAAAATATCACCAAATGGTGTTTTTAAAAACTATTTAAGGTCTGAATCCCTGGGTTTGTCCGAGCTCTACTTAGAGGAAGGAAGGTGGACAAAAGTGGCTATAAATCCCCTTTGCTCCTGGGACTGGATGGGGTCTAAAATAGCAGCCCAAGAGCTGCTCTAAATTATGCTGTCTGAGCTGCTGGCCAGAGATTGTTACATGATGCACTCCAGCTTTGTTTCCTGCATGTCTCTTGTGCCAGAGGGAGAGGGAATGAGGTTGAGAGCTGGCTATGGCTGAATAAAGCATTAACACTAACTGGTTTGTGATGCTGCCCCAACAGACCATAAGCTTTTCAGGGCAGAGGTACCTCTCTGGCTGTCACAAATGGGCTCAAATAATGAAGCAACTATCTGTATTTAAAACTCCACAGGAGGGAAAAAAAAAAAAACACATTAAATTTGTTCTTTTTTGAATACTGAATTTTAACTATTCAATTCCAAGCAGACAGCTAGGACACTGAACACACAAAGTCTGACATTTTCTGGACTTAACATGCTGTTTAGAAGCTTTAGGTCAGCTGCCTGTTAAAGCATTTTGAATTAGGATCCCCAATAGGAAACAGAAATGAGAAGAATAAAGCAGTGATGTCTGAAAGTTCATAATGATTAAGTGATTTTAATCCTTTTAGAGCCATCCACTGATAAACATTGATAAGGCCATAATAGCCCATGACTGGGTACGAAGGTTAATGCAAAATATCTATAGCTGAAACATGGTCCCAAAGGACAGCTCTATGTTCAGATTAGATTTAAATGAAGGCCAGTGGGTTGAGTGTGCATTTAGACATGGGAATCTATAAGGGATTTCTTTTTCCAACGCTTCAGCCAAGATATTAGATACTAGTCATAAGAGGTAAACTGCAAAGGAAAAAAAGGGTTGTGCCCATTTTGCTTCTTTTGATGCAGAAAGTAAGTCTGACAGGGTATTTTAAAGTTAAATTCATTTCAAGCATGTAGTTTATATTAGAAATTCCTCAACCCTCGGAGACTATGGCTGGAATACAGTATCTAAAGCCCTGGATCCCTCAATGTCTATACACGAGCAATCACTGCAGTCAGATGGGCCCAGCTGACTCCAGTGAGGCTTCACGTGAGTGCAGGGATCCCTGGTTCACCTCTCATTGCAGGATTGGGCCACACATGACAGGTAACATACAAACATACACGTCTTTTTCTGTTACAAATAAGCAACCACTTGGTATCCTCAACTGCTCTACAGCCTAGCCATCATTAACTGGCTGATTTCCTATAGGCATCTTATAGATGTTTCTTACAGACTGCATCCAGGGCAGAGGCTGGTCTTGAAAGAAGGAAGTATAGTAGCCTGATGCATGGAAAAACATCCCCAAACTGATCCATGTTAAATAACCACAGACACCAAGGGACAAATAAACAGACCCGACAAATAATAATATTCCAGCCTAGTTATCTCCAGTACCAGAGATCTGAGACATATATTGTACAATGCAAGATTCCTCCTTTATAGCCATTATTAAAATATGGTAGTAAAATAGTTAGATCTGGCTGAGGTGCACTGGAAAAGTGTGCGCTAGTCCCAGGCTGCATTCAAGACTTAGAAAAGGAGTAAGTATTTCCCATTGCGTGAGTATTTTTAAAAGGTGAACTGAAGAGTTTAAACAGAATTGTTTAAGAATCCTAGCTACTAGCAAAATATATTTAGATGTAAAGATTGCAAATATGTACATTTAAAATAAATAGGTCAGCCTCTCCTTCACCTATGTCTCTGAGTTCAGTCCAGTGACTTCCATGCTGCAATTTGATAGGAGTACTGACCCACAAAGCAGAGCAGGGAATAGGATAAAATGCTGATTTAGGAGGATTTATACAAAACTGTAGCAACAGAAACAGTCCCCCTGAGTTCAGCTCTTAACAAATCCAAAGCTTCTAAGGTCACCTTTCAGTTTAACAAGCCTCACAGCATAGCACAGAAAAAATAGACACTCCTACCCCTTGCTGAATTTCTTGAAAGGCGGCCTGATGACACTGCGGCTTTTCACAACACAGTGGCGTCCAACTCTTACGTTTGCCAGATCACCACGAATAATACAATCATTCATAACTATCGTCTGGGTAACAAGAGAAAGAGAGCCAAATGAGTTCAAGTTCTGCCAATGTTTTCAGTAAGCTTTATTATACTATATAGGGCCATATGGATCAACAAGTGTAACTTCAATTAAATTATATCTTCCAGCAGGGCTCCGTTGGGCCCAAGGATCACCAACTTTTGTCACTGGCACATATTAGTATATGAATCGTGGCCCTATAGAGCAAACCACATGAATGAGAACAGAAAATGCAGATTCACTGCCAAAGTCCCTTTCATGAGAGCATCCTAAGACAAATTAGTGAAGCCTCAAGACAACATACAAAGGGGTCAGTTCTTATCTCCACTCCACCAGTAGTCAGGCTGAGGCACAGAAAGGTTAAGCAGCTTGCCCAAAGGCTACACAGCAGGTGCAGAGATTTTGGATCCCAATACTGCAATTGATCCAACAGCTAGAAGTTGAAGCTAGATAAATTCAGACTGTAAATAAGATGTACATTTTTAACAGTGAGAACCATTGGAACAATTACCCAGGGTCGTGGTGGATTCTACATCACCCACATTTTTAAAATTATGATTGAATATTATTCTAAAATCTCTGCTCTAGGAATTATTTTGGGGAAGTTCTATGGCCTGTGTTATGCAGGAGGTCAGACTAGATGATCACAGGTTCCCTTCTGGTCTTGGAATCTAAGAATCCTGTTCTAAGCATTAGTTAACACTTCCTTCCAGTTGACAGAAAAAATATTAGAGAGGATGACAATGGTGATCAATAAAATAAGTATGTGAGATGAATCAGAAGAACTGCACTAGAAGAACACAGTACTAGGAACGAAATCTGGGAGTGAAAAATAACGTGAAAGGCAAAGGGTTAGAAACATAAAGCTCATTTGCAAGGAAGCTACATGTGCCATGTGTTGACTATTATATGCTGGCTAACAAATATGGATCATATTATTAATATCTATTATCCACACACATCTGCAGATGTATTTGTTGTATGTCTCAGTACTAGTTAGGGCAGTACCTTCACGGACCAGTACCTTGAACGCTAGTATCCAAAGCAAAGACAAGGAAGGAACAGGACAACAAAGTAGGGAACTGGGACACAAAAAGAACTAGATAAGTTCATGGAGCATAGGTACATCAGTAGCTGTTATCCAGGATGGGCAGGGATGGAAAACTAGGAGATGGACCTGATGGGTTAGACTTTAGTGACATGTAAAGATATATACAACTTGTAAAATCATCATATAAATAATATCAGATAAAATGTATAATTTGGGGAGCATACCACTTGCATAAGATGAATGCAACATCACTGCATGCCATGGCTTCTCAGAGACTGTATTGTACAGAACCTTTTTCCTGTACCATATTAAACTGACTGACATTGGGTATTTGGCCTTGAGTATATTTCATAACAAACTGAAGTGTGGTCAGTTGATTATACAATTTATCACATGAGAGTTTGACTGTAAACCACAGAAATGCTCAATTTTACAAAAAGTACACCAGTGACTTGGTATTACCCACCTTTCCATTCAGAACTATGTTCTGGCTTCCACAGAGCACAGACTGTCTGCTGACTTTGTTGCCAGATGCCTGAGGGAAACCAAGAGACAGAGAGATGATCAGTGACAGAAATACATCCTTGTGATACAAAAGTCTTATTATACCTGTGGATTGTGTGGGGTACTTTATTATAATGAACCTTCACTATAGAATTTTATAACACATAGTTTGCAAACAGAATGCTTTAACGCTGCCTCCAGGACTCCTGGATGTTAGTCCTTAGGCAAGATCCAACGTAGTATCAGCTGAATAATCCACTGTCCTCCACTGAATCTCTTCTTCAGGCTCTCTTCTGGCAGTAAATCTTCCATTGGGACTTTGCTCCAGGACTGTAATATTGTAATTTAAAGAATTAAAGGAAGAAGTGATAGATGTGCTAGGCCATCACCCTCGTCATACTCCTCTGTCCTAAAGCCCCCTGATTTGGAGGCCTGCAAGTAGGAAAAACAAAAACTTGACTAAGACGAAAAAGAGACTGTTAAATCTCAGGTAACTCCTTCTTTTGAGCCTCCCAGTGCAGCCTGCTCTTCTGGAGTGGGAGCTCTCACAGCCAAGGGTTGCCTGGATGCCTTGTACACCAAAACCTGTGTGCACCTAGTTCAGATGCAGAGATCAGGACCCACATCCTCCTGTCTGCTCTGCAATCATCCCTTACCTATGTGTCAAGACCAGCCCTTGGACTGGATGCTCCTTAGGACAGGGCCACGTCTCCTGTGGGAGTTCTGAGAAATGAAGCAAACTAAGCATTCATGGAATAAGAGAGAAGGTTCTCTCATGGATCAGTAACTGGTCAAATGATAGGAAAAAGGAGTAGGAATAAATTATCAGTTTTCACAATGGAGATAGGCAAATAGCAGGGTCCCCCAAGGAACTATACTGAGACCTGTGCTGTCAACATATTCATAAATGATAGTGAAATGGGATGAACAGTGAGGTGGCAAAATTTGGAAATATTAAATTACTCAAGATAGTTAAGTCTAAAGTTGACTGCAAAGAGTTACAAAGGGATCTTTAAAAAAACGAGTGACTTGGCAACCAAACGGCAGATGAAATTCATGTTGATAAGGGCAAAGTGATGCACATTGGAAAAAATAATGGGTTCTAAATTAGCAGTTACCACTCAAGAAAGAGATCTTGGGAGTCATCATGCATAGTTCTCTGTAAACATTTGTTCAATGTGCAGCTGCAGTCAAAAAAGTGAACAGAATGTTGAGAATCATTAAAAAAGGGACAACTAATAAAACAGAAAATATCATAATGCCCCTATATTAATCCATGGTACGCTCACACCTTGAGTGCTGCATGCAGTTCTGGTTGCCCTTATCTCAGACAGAGAAAGAAAGAGTGTGTGTATATATAAGAATTGGAAAAGGTACAGAAAAGTACAACAGAAATTACGAGGGGTATAGAACAGGTTCCACACAAGGAGAGATTAAAATGAGAGGAACTGCTCAGCTTCAAAAGAGGGAACTAAGGGAGGATGTGCTAGAGCTGTTGAGAAAGTGAACAGGCAAGTGTTATTTACCCCTTCCCATAACACAAGAAGGAGGGGTTGCCAGCTGAAATTAAAAGGCAAACAAAAATAGTCAACACCAGGCATAGTCAACCTGTGGACTTGTTACCAGGGGATGTTGTGGAGGCCCAAAGTATAAGCAGGTTCATAAAAGCACTAGGTAAGTTCACAGAGCCAAGATGGTCAGGGACACAACGCCGTGCTCTGGGGGTCCCTAAACCTCTGGCTGCAGGACAGGGGATGGATCACTTGATACTGGCCCTGTCCATCATCTGCCACGCTCAGCGGCAGGATACTGGGAGCACGGGCCTGGCCCCGGGTGCCGCCCCAGCACCTGCTGCACGGGCCAGAGGCTGCCATGGCCCCGCCGCCCTGAGAGCGGCGCTGCGGCACGATGACAGCGGCCCCGGCTGGGGCGCAGGGCAGGGAGCCGGTCCCCACCGCCCGCCGCCCCCCCCGCGAGGTCCCGGCGCTCCCGGGCTGCTCCCCCGCCTGCAGGCCCCGCACGTCTCGATGTACTCGGACGTTGTATACAGCATCTCACTCAGCTCCATCGCGCGCCGCTTCCGGCCTCCCCCCGCGCTTCCGCCTCCTCCCGGCCATGACCCCCAGCCAATCGCCGCTCGCCTCCGTACCGCCGCTTCCGGCCTGCCCACAAACACAGCCAATCTTCGGCCGGCTTGCCGTGGCGTCACATCGCCCACAATGGACTAGCCAATCTCTTCTCAGAAGCTGCGCTGCAGCTTCCATGCCGACCACCCGATCTCGGCCGCCTGCTGTCGTCCTCCCCACGGGCGCGCGCTCAGCTCGCTCCTGGGTGTAGGCGCCTCCGGGATGGGTGGCTGAGGCGGCGTCGGGAGCTGCTGGGGGCGGGGCGAGCGGAGCCCGGCCGGCCCGGCCGCCGGCCCGGCGGCCGCGGTCTCCGGCCTCTGAGGCCCGTTTGCTCCCGCAGTCGGAGCCTCTCGGGCCGTGCCCGGGCTTCTGCCAGAGCCGCGCGCCCCCCGCCCCGCCCCGCCCCGCGCCTGGGTCCTGTCAGGGGCCGGAGATGCTCGCCATGGACGGGCCCCCCGCGGGAAAGGCGCTTACGTGGCAGGAGAAGGAAAAGGTGCGGGCGCTGCTCTGGCTGCGGTGGTGTCTGTGGCACGGCCCATGAGCGGTAACGCTCTGTCCAGTTCTCTGAGTCGGTTGTGTGCGCCCGGGGGGGGGGCTGCCCCCCACCCCCGGGAGAACTAGCTGATCGGTTCCCGGAGGACAGGTCCATCCGTGGCTGTTAGCCAGGCTGGGCAGGGATGGTGTCCCTGGCCTCTGTTTGCCAGGAGCTGGGAATGAGCGACAGGGGATGGGTCACTTGATTCCCTGTTCAGTTCATTCCCTCTGCGGCACCTGGCACTGGGCTCTGTTGGAATACAGGATACTGGGCTAGATGGACCCTTGGTCTGACCCAGTCTGGCTGTTCTTATAACCTTATGGTGTATGGCCCAATCCCACTTGCCTGGGCAGACACATTGACTCAAAAGGGGGCATGGTTTGGCCCTAAATCAAAGAGAGCAAGATACAAATATGGATGGTTCCCAGGCTGATGGCCGTGATTGTTAAGACTGTACTTTCTATAAATAGATATTTGATTCTCAAGCAAATATAAACGTTTGCCCCTGGCACTCATGGCAGGAGTAAGTATTGTCTAGACCATCCCTGACAGGTGTTTGTCTAACCTGCTCTTAAAAATCTCCAGTTATGGAGATTCCACAACCTCCCTGGACAATTTATTCCAGTGCTTAACCACCCTGATGGAAAGTTTTTCCTAATGTCCAGCCTAAACCACTCTTGCTGCAGTTTAAGCTCATTGGCAGTGTAAGCCCATTATGGCTTAACATGGGAAAATAGTTTTGTGAAATTTGCTTGCAGCCTGGGCAAAGGACATCCTAAGGTGCACATGATGTGGCAATTCTAACATGAGCCTTGGGATGCTTGGAACTACATCTGACAGTTTCAGAGGCTGCCATTCTGGCTGGTTCAGAGTTTGAAAACTCTGGAGCCCAAGTCTTTGTATTGTGTGGGCATGGGGGCTAAGAAGAAGGACAGAAGGTTTCTCCATTATTAAAGAGACCAGCTCAACAAATCAAATTTGGCACCTCTAGGTCACGCTGGTTTTGAGCTGTGAAGAGGCAAACAATATTAGGAAATATTTCAGAAAGTTGGCCACCTCATTTTTGGATCTCTGTTATCTTATGAATACCTCAGTCAGTCCTCAGGCTTCCCAGGAAACTTCTACCCTTCCATTGGACCTTGCAGGGCAATTTTCAGATGGATTTGTTAATTCTGGTAAAGTTGAGTGATTGGATATGTAAAAATCAGCCTTGTAATGGAACAATTCAGATCTCAATTGTGAGTTACTACAACTTCTCTACAGTACACAATGGCTTATGGCTGAAATACCTCACAGAAGCAGTTGCTTGTAAAGGGGTATTTTAATAGAGAAGTATCAGAGGGGTAGCCGTGTTAGTCTGGATCTGTAAAAGCAGCAAAGAGTCCTGTGGCACCTTATAGACACAGACGTTTTGGAGCGTGAGCTTTCGTGGGTGAATATGCATGCATCCGACAAAGTGGGTATTCACCCCCGAAAGCTCATGCTCCAAAACGTCTGTTAGTCTATAAGGTGCCACAGGACTCTTTGCTGCTTTTAATAGAGAAGGATGCCCTTTGTCACTCAGAGTGGGAGAGAGTTCCAAGTAGAAGGTGTGGGATGGAGAAAGACCTGAAGGCAAGAAGAGGCAAAGGTTTCAGATGAGATGGGGTGTTGAGGAAGAAGGTGTACAGGCAGAAATGGCATTGTCCAGGGCTTTGTAGGTGAGAATAAAAAGATAGGGCTTGGTATGGGAGGCAAGAGGAGGCTAGCAGAGGGATTTGAAGATGGTTTGACATGGTCAGAGTAGTGAATAAGAAGATTGGGACAGAGGCCTGAGAGCTAAGCAGTGGTCTTGAGCAATGAAGCCTTAATTTTTCTCGGGATGCTTGAGTATGTATGAATTGGGTGTATGAATTTTCTAGGTTTAAAATGTCACTGCACAATTCTAGGCCTTGGTTCAGTTTTTACTTACTGTAGGCATTGTGTAATATCTGTGATGTGTCATCTTTGTTTTCTAGCTGAAAGAAAAGTTAGCCTTCCTGAAAAGAGAATACAGCAAAACATTCAACAGGTTACAGGTAGGTAAGCACCATAGTTTAACCCTGAATTATTAAGTTTGCCTGACTCTTGTGTTTCTGAATGATAAATTTGGTGAAAGATGCTCAGATTTTGGGAGATGAAGTTTATTCTTAAAAAAACTAAAAAACTGCAGACAATGAAATGCTGAGTCATTGATTTGTTGTTGTTTTAACAGCGTGCACAAAGAGCTGAGAGAGTTAAAAATTATGTTAAGAAGACTGTTGCAGAACAAAATCGATTGCTTAGGCAAGAGGAAACGGAGAATAATACCACAGGTAACAGTTCAAAATATAACCTGTTGAGATGTGATTATTTCTTTCTTTAACCGTTTGTCCTTATGAATAGAGTGTGTGATCCCATCCTACAGTTCAGTATAGTATAGAAGTAATATAATATAGTATAGTATGTGTTGCATGTCAAGACTTAGGTGCCAGCTCTGATTTACCACCTACTTCTGCCTAATCACCTCAGTCCTGACCTATGGCACAATGTGATACCACAGTCCTAGGGTGCTTCCCAGCTCTGCTAACACTCATGAAAATTCTGACTTGAATTGTCCCTTTTATTCAATTATTGCCTTACCCTTGGCACACAATATGTGGCTCTGACAATACTCCTAAATCATGACCCAACTATCATCCGTAATTACAGTCCTACCCCCATTTGCCAGTGCTTCTTGAGCCTGGTGTTACCTCCTCTGTTCTAGTGTTGGGCAGAGTCTTCTATTTGTGCTGGTAAGTTTGTGCTTGCCTGATAGTGATAAGGATGAAACTGTCCATCTCAGTTCCTTTTCAGGCACGAGAAAGGTCTTCAGAGATGGAAGACCAGTAGATTAACACATTGTACCACCTAGTTTCTAGAAGCATCATTGCTTATTAAGCATGTATTAATTTGGTGTATGCTTAGTAAACTGAGCATCATGTGGTGTGTCTGCTTAATTTTCTTGGCTGAAATATAAAATGTCAGTGGAATAATTTTTGCAGAACCCTTAGTTTGCCATTTTTGTAAAATTGTCTCTGGTTCTGCTTTGTTGCCTCTTGTCTTAGTGGGACTTTTCTTGGGGAATGCTAATTGCATTTGTCTCCACAGAACTGATGGATAAACAGTCTCCCAATGGTGGCGATAGATCTGGAACATGTAGGTTACAGACCAATACCTATTCTGACTCAGGCACTGAGAAAAAAATGTCTGTCACGTTTAAACTTGAGCCTGAATTCTTCAACAGTGAAGTTAACTTGCAGGAAAATTCATTGGCAGAAAGCACAACTAGTGACCCAGAAAATATCCTCTCTGGCCTCATGAGATCTGTTATTGAGGAGAAACAAAACCAACTGCCAAGGAGTAGAATAACTTCGGTCTCAGAGGGGAGAGAATCAACTTGTGAAGTACCACCAATCAGTGCTGGTGAAACACTGGAAAATGAAATGGCCAGTACAGAGGAGCCTGGGTCACCAGTATTCAAGGGGAGAAACACCATCTCAAACACCAAGAATAAAATTCAGAAGGCCCCCAGGCCAGTCATTATGAGGGAAGAAAAAGGTTTAACGCCTCAAGATCCACAGGTAGGAGATTTGCAGGAAATGCCTGAAGAAAATGTATTTTTGAGTGTCCCCAAACCACTTTCAGACATGTCGATGGGTGGCAATAATGTTCAGCAGCCTGTGTCTCCATGTGCTGAGGACATCTGTGATAGCTGTGAGCCACTGCCCCAGTGGTTAGTGAGTGATATCCCTGTTTCACTTGAAAACATTGAGAATACAGGAAAAGAACTTGCCTGTATAGAAAACCAAATGGATCGGGAAGAGTTGTGTAGGGCACTGGATTTAACTACAAATAATCAATCATCCCTTGCAGGCAAAAGCAGCCCTAGCACTAGTGAAAACAGACCCCATAAAGAAAGAAACCGCAATGAGACCAATAGCTCAAGACCTCTGAACCCTGACTCTCTTCTGGATAATGTTGAAGAACCTTTGAGGAATCAAGATGCTCAGACTGAAGCAGGGTCTCCTGTCCTAGAGAAGACCCCTCCTGCAGCAGAAAGCGCACTGAGCTCTTGCACAATGATTGAAGGACTTCTCTTTCCTGTAGAATATTATGTTAGGACAACTCGGCGTATGTCTAACTGCCAGAGGAAAGTAGACCTGGAGGCTGTCATTCTCAGCCAGTTGGGCAGGAGCAGGAAAGGGCTGCGAAGTAGACAAAAGCAGGTAAATTCAAATTCAGATCAGCTCTACCAAGAAACTGCCAGAAGTGTTGTGCAGGCAAGAGGCACTCCATTCCCTTTTCTAGGTGCAGAGAGTGACCCAGTGAGTTCAAGTAGTTCTCAGAAATCTCTCCCTCTCTCAGATGAGAGGAGCACCTCCAGTGGTTCTCTTTCTCAGAAGACTGTTATTAGTACGAAACAAGCTAAGGGAAAATCCTGGAGGAGAGGAAGGGGCAGAGGGGGTTCTACCTGCAGACCTGCACTGAATGGGTCACAAGCATGTCCTGAGACTTCAGATCTTACAATGCTAAAGGAAAACAGTCATCTCTTGTCAAATGATTCTCACCATGAAAAGGAAAACTGTGAGGGTGACCCTGAGAGGTCACCTATACGCAAAACAAGGGTGCTCGTTCCTGCAGCTGGTGAGGCCCCAGAAGCGGAAATGACAGATGTTATATGGCCAACTGAGGCTGATCTTCCTGATGGAAGCCAAACATTCAGCAAATGCCATCAGCCTCCATTAGAACGGATTCAAAATCCACTCCAAGGAAATAATTTCTTAAATCCATGGGATGAAGCTTTCCCCAGCCCCACACGAGATCTGGAAGCCAATGTAAACGTGAGTCAGGCTGATAAACTGCCAATGGGACACATTAAGAATCAGTGTGTCCAGAAAGTCTGCAGGGCTGAGCAGCTGCCAACAGTTAAAGAATCTCTACCTCAGCACGATCTCCCAAGTTCCTCTGTGAAACGTAAAGTGAGGCAAGGATCTAAAGGTACCTGACTGAACCATTGCTTGGAAAAATCAGAGAGTTCCCTAAAGCTATAACTTAAGTTTTGGGGAGAGGGAAAGACTATAGAGGGCTAGTACCCTTGCTCCAGTATGTCCTTAGCCTGGCCTGGGTTCTTTTTTTCCTTAAACTTCCCTTCCTGCTTTTTTTTGCTACCTAAATGTCCTGTCTTCTTGCTGGCTGATGTACCTTTTTCTAAAGTACCTTTTTGTGGTTGATCCTCCTGCAGGTATGGCTTCTCTTGTTTTCCATATTTTAGAGTCAGAAAATTTGAGGAGAGCATTTCCAGCAAATAAATACCCCAAAAGCTCATTTTCTGGGCCTTCTATGATCCTTAAGCTTCTCCTCTCATGCTTGGCCTTGGTTGCTCACTGTTGTGAAACAGATAAGAAGAAATGGCTGGGGAACTGTGCGGAAAACACTTGGGCCAGGAACAAGGTGTGCATGAGTCACATGCTTACAGTACTCAGTGCATGCGTGCAAGGATGGGATTTGCACAGATGTGCCCCTCTCTTAGTTTTTTAGGACACCAGTCACCATAGTGTCCAGGCATCAACAGTGCTTAAAGTGCTTGGCACTGTCCAAGGCACAGATGAAGATAGCCCTTGGCCCTGGGAGCTTACAATCAAAAGTCTGGAAACAAAAATCATCAGGGGGAGGGAGCATTTTTAACCAAATAGCTAGCAATGCTAGTCATTTCTAGCAGCCTCAAGAAGTGCAGTAATTGTCCCAAAATGTATTTCTGAGAAAATCTTACTTCTATTGTGAAATAGAGGCTTTATTTTAATACATTAAATTAAATGAGAAAAGAGAATTGCATATTTGCTGAGTATTTGTGCAATGATGTGACCGTCTCTTCTAAGTTCTCAGTTCTGTACTATCTTGCTTTCCTGTTTCTAGGTAAAAGAGGGCACAGTCAACAGATGGACTTGGAAGGTCCAGTTCCTCTAGACCGTCTTGGTCTGGATCCTAGGGCCTTCGATCCGCCCTTTCACTTCCAGAATGAGATGCTCAGTGTCAAGTGGCTGCCCTCGAAGCTGGACATCAAAGACTTCCATTTACCCGATGAGGAGTTTGATCTCCTTAAATTTGAGAAACTACAATCCTGCACAGTGAAACAGCTAGAGCCCTTTGTTCCTTCAGGGTCTGAACACTGGCTCCAGAGTGCTGGAGACACTGTGACTTTAGGGGACATGAGACTTAAACAAGTGAATACAGAAGGGAAGAGTGTAGAAAATAGCTTTATTTCTCCTTCAAAGACTATGTCACCTAAACAGCCTCACTTAGAAGGGCAGTTGCACAAGAAGGAGCTTTCTCCAAGGGAATTGCTGCTAACTCCAGCAAGTACTGTCTCAGCTGGTGCGATCAACCAGCTTGAATCACAGATTCACACACCTGCTTTCCCTGTCCTGGGTGCAACCCCAGCTATCCTGTCACTGGTACACAATGAGACCTTACCTGACACACTTTCTGTACTTCCTTTGCAAGTGAAAACAAATCTCTGCAAAGAACCAACCAGTCTTGTCGTGGATGGGAGGGAGTATAACTCCACAGGTGCTTTGCACTCTGATAGCTGCAGAACAGGATCTGACTGTAAGTCTGATGAAGCTGTCATCATCAAAGAGTATCAGCAACCAGGGAGCGGTTCCAAGGAGTGCTGCAGTGCAGAGGTAAAAGCAGAGACTCCCTAGCAGGGAGCATCAGGGCAGTGGTTCTATCTGTGAGCCATCTTTCCCAAAATCTGTTCAGGTTCAGGGACAAGGCCTTCCTGCATGCTAGCTCTGTTTGCAGCCAGAGGCTGTGGTTTCCCTTAGCTGCCTGTTCGTAAATGTTTGAGTTTGTCCAGGCGATCCCAGCCTTGCAGCAGAGCAAATCCTTCAAAATCCCCCTTGCTTAAACTTGAACTGTGGACTTTGCTGCTAGTTATGGGAGGTAAATTCTAACCATGCCAGTGAACAGAATGTTTCTTGGGCCCCTGGTCAAAGCCGACCTGCCTTAGGAAAGGCTCTTGGCCGGAACTCTGTAAGGACAGCAATAGAGAACAAAACAGTCAGTGTAATAGATGGGAGTGGAGAAAGGAAGGTGTAACTATACCCAGAGGTGTGGTCAACAAAACACGGTTACTCTTTATACCTACGTCCAACAACCAGGAGGTTAGAGAGGGATCTGTTCTTTGGGGTAAAGTAGTATTATGAGATGGGGGGGGGGGGAACAAACACTAAAAGTAACCACAATTAAAAGTAAAGAAGAACGTACAGGTTGAATTTTCAAGTATTTTGTAGATTCTAATGACTTTTTCTTGGTTATTGTGGTAGAGTCTCTAACTTAAATTTCCCAGAAATTTAGTTAGTTATAAAATAAGAACAAAATAAATCGTGAGCAGAGGAAAGTAGACAAAACCTCCTTTTTAGAAAGAGATCCACTCTGTATTTGCAAGAGTGGCAAAGGAGCTACTAATATAAGGAGACAGAGTAGCGTCAAAGCATTAGAAAAGTGATGTTTTTAAAAGACAGGAAATTGGAGGTTTGGAGGTGGGTATAAAGAAGATTCAGAGGGGGAGATAATCTCTTGTTTTCCGAAATGTACTGGTACAAAAGTGATCTTAAAGCTGCTGTCCAGCAATCTGCCGTCGAGTGAGCGCACTCTTTTGTACATGGACTGGTACGTGTGGAGCATAATTTGTTGAAATTGTATTTAATCAGTCCGTGCTTTTTGTTTGTCCAGAACAAACTGACAGCCGAGCAGCTGGCCGTGGCACTGAGTGACAACCTGAGAGACAGGAGCTTGCAACTGGCCTCAAAGCTAAAGGTTGGGGAATAATATTTTGAGTTACATCCACAAATTGAGTTTTTAAATAAAAAAAGTATTTCTTTATTTACTGAGACTTTTAAAATGTCTTTATCTGAAGTCCAAATAAAAGCACAATAAAACAAATATAAATGATGCAAAACAAAATAGACTAATAAAAAGAAAAATAGACTCTGCCCATAATCAGCCAGTCCCCTCTTGGTCTTTCACAAAAAGCAACTAGAGAGCTTGAGTCAAACTCCAGTGCATCTGTGTATAACTGAAGAGCGAATGCACACAAAAATCCCAAACACTGAAGTGTCTCAACAACTGCAGATGTATCAACAGACGAACGCAGACACTGCTCTTCAGCCTCAGGGAAAATGGTTGCCTGATTCCTGCTTTCCCAAGCATTGCAGACTGTGGCTGGCGGCAGTGTTTCATTGTTCTCATGTCCTCCCTCCGTCTCTGAAGGTTAGTTGGAGTTGCTCCTTACTGGATCAATCATGTTAGGTCTCGAGCATGCTGACATTCATGCCTGCTTGGAGCTGAGTTTGGCCTTTGATGCATTTGTGAAGTGAGGCAAACATGGCTTGGGGTTGTTTGCACAGCTGAGCCATCAGATCTCCCTTTCACATGGTCTCTCCTCTGTCCCCCTTGCCTTTTATGTCTTGTAGGGGGTAGAGAACAGTTGGGGGGCAGGGCAGTGACAGCTGTGGAGAAGTCCTCTGAACTCTGAAGCTCCATTTGCACTTGCAGAAGTTGGGTCATTTCTAGGCCTTGGAACCAAACCCTGCACAGCCAACCAAAAGTAATAAAGTTGGATCCAAATGTTTCTTTACAGGGACAAAGAAAAATGCTGCCGCCTGTTTAAAATTAAACCTTGTTTACAGTGACACTATGTGATCTGTGTTATCTGTAGCCTCTCCCCTCCCGCCTGTGAAAAGGAGGCAGATAGCAGTACTGAGTACAAGCAGGTGCTGTGCAAGCTTCATCAGACAGCTTGGCTACTCTGCCTCAGCCCTGATACCACCTGTGTTTCAGGTCTTGGATCCACCTTTGCAGACTCTCTGTTGTGTACAAATGGCAGGTGGTTTTGTGCTGTGGGTGGATGGATAGATATCCATTACTTCTAGGATGAAACCACCAAACTCATTTTCCTTATGGCCTAACTGGCATTGGGAGCCAGGACTCCAAAGTCAGAATCTAAGGCACTAACCCACAACTCCAAATCTCTATCACACTGGCACTCTGGAAGTGATTTCATGCAAGAGTTAACCTGAATCTCCAGGCTGAATATCCATAGTTGGAATAACTTCAACACTGTTTTGTTTTGAGCAGAACCCCTCAAGTTCTTGTGCTGTGGATGTGAGCACTGTCTGGTGGGAATCAGCTGGCTGCACAGAGCTGTGTATCATAACTGCTTGTGAGACTTCCATTTCCCTGTGGAAACCTCTGGCTTCCAACCAGTGGAAAAAGGTGTACACCTGGCACCTTACAGAGGTAGAGTACACAGAAGTTTCTTCTTCACTTTGGGGCAGTCTTCTAGTAGTATTGGGTCACTTCCGAAGACACACACAACCTGTAGACTCACAAGGAGGAATGTACATTTTCTTACACCTAGTGGGCCAGATCCTTAGCTGGCACATGTTAGTGTAGCTCGATTGAAGTCAGCTAAGCAACTGGATTTGTACCAGGTAAGAATTTGGCACAAATATTTTGAACAATTCAATTTTATGTTAAATTTTAGTTCTCTACAACTGTAAAGATCTCCACATACTGGATGTTGATTGTATAGCAACATGACTTCTTGGTGTCCTCTTTGTCCTTAAACTCCTCAACTTCTTTTGACATCTCCTCTTATCTTCCCAAAGATCATTGCCTCTTTGTTTAGGTTAAGGACAGATTTGATGATTGTTGATTCTTTGCTGTATCTAACTATTTCTTTTGAATACTGAGAAAATAAGTCATGATCCTGCAAACAGAGCAGTCTTTTCTTGATAATGGGGAGAAAGTCAAACTGAGAAGGAGCTTATGGGTGTCCCTAACTAAATCCGTGTCCTTTGCCTTTACAGATTCCAGTAATACAAATTGTTCCCTTGCCAGATGTCTGTAATCTTGTATGTGTTGCCTTGGGAGATCTGGAGATTGGAGAAATAAGGTGAATGTTTCTGGGTGTGTGGTTTTTATTGCAGATTAAACATTTCCAACCTGATTTCTCCAGCTTGACTGCAGATAATTTTGTGTTACTTGACCCTCTTCTCTTGCCCAGAGGCTGAAGTAGTCTCTTACTGATATGTCAGTTTTAAGCAATTTTGCAAATATTAAAGCATTTTTGAAAATATCTGAGTAAAGGCAAAAAATCAACTATCTGCAAGGATTCTCTTACTCTTTATTTCCTCCCACTGGTGCAGGTGTGACCACTTCGAAACACAGTCATTTCTGTGCGCTGCAGAAGGCCAGATTTGGGTTCCATTTCCTTCACTTTCATTATGATGTAGCTTTCTGTTCTGATTTGGTTTAGGCTCTTGCTTTCTTCTTCTGAAGACGGCTCCTTAAAGCAGTCACTAGTGAAAACCGGGAACATAAAAGCTGTTCTTGGTCTGAGAAACGGGCGGCTAGTCAGTACTAGTGGGACGCTTCAAGACCAGCAAATCGAAATAATCTCAGTTTCGGAGGCAGGAAGGTAAGCAGTCTGATATTTGTGGTGTTTTCAGTATGGGGATGGGAGAGCCCTCAGGAGATGTCACAAAGACTGGGCAGTGGTATCTGTGGTGCTGAGGGGATCGTATGCTG
Organism: Chelonoidis abingdonii; assembly: GCF_003597395.2. Classification (NCBI taxonomy): domain Eukaryota; kingdom Metazoa; phylum Chordata; order Testudines; family Testudinidae; genus Chelonoidis; species Chelonoidis abingdonii. The sequence goes on from NC_133777.1 coordinate 1,284,468, forward strand.
TCCTTTCTGGAATATTGCTGCGTGTGATCCATTCTCTTTGTGTATTGAATTCTGAGGGTTTTTTCCCATCTACTGTTTATGTTCATGTTCTCCCCAGAAGCAATGAGAGGCAGACTTTGATGCCCCCAGAAGAAACCATTCTGGCTTTTGCTGAGGTAGAAGGGATTAGAGACGCTTTGGTTGGCACAACTGCAGTGAACAGCCTTGTTGTTTGGTAAGTGCTTCCTGAGAGATCACACTATATCACTAGGGCTTTTGGGGAGGGACTGTTGCTTGTGGGATGATACAGTGGGAGGAGAGGATGTATAGTGATTTTGGCTGTATTAGCTAGTTACAGATCCTATGTGGTGGAGTTTGCTGCTGGTTTGTCCTTATGTTGTTAGTTATTTTTAAATCTGTTGTCCTAGAGCCTGGAACAGAACTTTTTTTTCTGATTTTGTTTTTATAAATCTAGATAAACATATAGCTAACAGGCTGTTCTGCCATCCCAGTGCTGCTCAGGGCACTTGTATGTGGCATCCCTTTCCCTCACTCGTTGTCTACCACCTTTTTGGAGTGGTCATTTGTTTGGGCTGTGCCTTGCTCACTGGTGCTACTGCAGTCTAAATAATAAGTACAAATAAGAGGATTATAAAGCAGTCAAGTTATCTGTTTCCATTTTCTGCAGGAACTTGAAAACTGGCCAGATTCTGAAAAAGATGCACGTTGGTTATTCCTATCCTGCTTCAATCTGCCATCACGCCTATTCTGACTCTGTACGTATGTGAAATGGTGTCATTCTGTTTGTGCCATGAGTGCCCATGGCTGGGGTTCAAAGGTGTAGTTGTCTAAAAGAGGCTCCTGAATTTAAGGACCTGTTGTGTTCAGGTCCACTAAGAAAATTAAAGGAAAAAGGAGTTAGTTTGTGGGGAAGAGGTTGAATCAATTTTCTCAATTTCTTGTCCTTTTCACAGATATATTGGTAAGCGAAAGAGTAACACGCCACAGTAGATTCAAAAACAGCTGCCCAAACATTTTGTGTGTGTGTTTTAGAACTATCATTGATTGGTGTGATTGCACAGTTAATCTTTCCCAATTTACTAATGACTAGCTCCAGCCATGGTGATGGCACAGCCTCATCCTTATTATGCTACAATTATTTAATAATTATACATACCCCAAACACTCAGAACTGGATCTAAAAACACAAATTTGTGTACGAAGTCTTGGTTCTAATTCTGATGGATCTTCCCATTCATTAACACCTCTGCCCTGATTCCTGGATGCTCTGCCCACTTGCATTCTTAGGATTCTTGACTGGGATTCATCTCACTGAACATTTAATCCTGTGGGTGTGTAAATTTAGTGCTTATGAATGTATGGATTAATAGCACTGGCTTGAGCCAGACCAGTGGGGAATTCTTCAAGATCTGACTCTCAGCCTGGCCTTGCCTTGCCTTAAGCAGAAGCTCCCAGTCACGTCTAATTGTGCAGTAGTTTTGTTGTGTGAATAAATGACAAGATTGAGACCAACAAACTTATCTTTTGTGTGAGTTAATCCTGATTCGATGTTAGCTATTTTCAGCTGAAAAAGAAGTGCATAAATTCATTGTGTCACTGACCTAGCATTCCACTGCACCAAATAAATCCTAATCAACCAGCTTCCCAGCAGCTCCTGTATTTTTTTGTATTTCATTTGATAAATACCAGGAGTGGTGAGTTCTTACTGCTTACAGCGTCAGCTGACATGGGGCTCTGATTAAGGAAAGAATTTACCAATGATTGATTGGAAAAAAACTACTAGTTATTGTTTTTCTCTTAACATTCACTCTAGTGATGTATTTTTCCTTTGTAAATCAGGGCCTCCTGTTTGTTGTTTTAAGTCACCCACATGCCAAAGAGAGTGAGTCCTGTGGAAACCCTGCATTCCGGATGAGAGTGTTCAATCCCAAAACAGCCAGAAGCACTGGGGTAATGTTCTTCTCTCTCCCCCCTGGCCACAGCGGAAGGCAAGTATCCCAGGAATGATCCACATGTATTTCTTAGACTATTTTTTTAAGCAGAGACCTGGAATCGTTAAATGATAAAAGGAGTCCATGGGAGAGCCAAAAAGCTGGCAAGCTGTGAGGGGCCATTTGCTAGCTGATGATAGTGAGGTTGTGATAAGTCACTTCAACCTTTGTATATACAGATCACAGTGAGGGTGTTGCCTATTTCCCATCTGCTTCCTGCACATGTCTGTGAGCTAACCTCTGAGCTCCCTGTGTCCTGGTGCACAAGGGAGCTCTTTATAAGAAAGCCCTGTGTTCAAGCCAGGGAATTGGTCCCTTGCAGAGTTCACACTCTATTTACTTTCACAAGATGTTTGTGGAGGAGAGATTCTGTAACTGAAGCTGTAATTTGTGAATCCAAAGGCAAAACCTCTGTGAAAATTTAGGCAAATTAACACTGTAAATGCTTAAAACAGTTTGAGGGTCTAACCTCTAGATGTAAGTACATTTACTTAGTATTAGATTGCCATAAGGAGCTAGGTGACCTGCTGTCTTTCCAAGATCTTAAATCTGGAGAGTAAGACATTGTCTCCAATCCTCCAAACAGTTATATGCATAAGAAAAGTTACATAGTTGTGTGTTTGCAGATTGACGCTTTAGAATGTTGTAACATTAACAATTGCCTCCTACCTCTCTTGGTCAAATGCAATGAAAACAACTTATAACTTCAGTATACTTTAGTTTCCTACAATTGGCTTATGCTCTAATAGGTTTCTTTCTCCTTAAGAGGCTTTTCCATGTGGAAGACTTTTATTTCTTTTACACTCAACAAATCTGAAATAAAACCTTTAAAATCTTGTGTAATGACATTTTATATGAAGAAACCCTGCAGAGTACTAATTGTTCTGTGCCTGGTTTTAGGTACCTTGAAGGCGAAGTCAAGGGTGTCTCTGCAGCAGCTGTGCTAACATCTGGAGCAATTGCAGTGTGGGACTTATTTTCAGGCCAATGTACTGCTCTACTTCCACCAAATACTGATGGGAATTGGTCTTTGGTCAGGTGGTCAGTCACAGATTCCTGTCTCCTGGCTGGACAGAAAGATGGAAGTGTGTATGTGTACCATTATTCACAAGCCAAGGCAGTTGGGAAGTAAATGGGTAGTACGATGGATTCTAAAACTAACAGGAGAATTTGCACTGATAAAGTAAATTGAGATGGATAGAATTTTGTGTTGAAGAAAGATTCCTCAGTGTCATCTGTTCACTTTCCCACAAGTAAACTGTTTTTTTTTCCACTTGAAGTTAGGTTCAAAAGGTCTGTGAGATGATGCTGGTCAACCTGGCTGACTTTTAATGTGTCTTGTCTTGCCTCACTAGATCTGTGAAGCCAATGGCACTGTTTAACAGTGATTGGCTGGATCTACCTGTTTGGATTCAGGGTTTGTACATTTCATTGTGGAAAAGCATTCAATGGATTATCTAGATGTAAGATGCTATTAAACTTTATTTTTGTAAACTGCGCCGTGCTTCTAGCTGAAGTGATTTTTGTATCGCTAACTTCCTTAGTAAAAAAATTTATTTCGGCCATTGTGGACAGTGATATATTCAGTGATCTAAACATAGCTAGTGCCAGATCATTCTGCATTGATGAGAACAGCAGAAGAGAACCTCTGACATCTAGCCATAGTCCAGTCCTGCCCAGTTAAGCCACTGTGAAAAAACACCTCCATCCTGCTGCCTTCAGGTGTAGGAATAATCTTTTGTTTCTCATGCATTGGGTTCAGCTGCAGCTCAGATTTTGGTAATGGCTTTCTCGCTATCTCTAGCAACTGTTTGGTGTCTATAAGACATTGGTTGGTGCCTAAGTGCAGTCTCCATTGGGCAGGTGTCCACATCACAACTAATCAGCTGTACTGTGATAGAGACAACGCCCCCTCCCTCCCCCCGGTGTCACAGTTCCTGAATTAACTGCACCTCTGACCCGCTCATGGCCTCCTTCTGGGTGCCTCACTTAGGTCTCTGGCATATAACTATCACCATTCTCAGGGCGGAATTTTATGATTCACTCCCTCCTGGCATCTTGGTCTGCAGACTTCTGTGATTTACTGATCCTCTCAGCAAGTCTGACTTCAGCTCAGCTCCTGCAGTTAATGACAAGGTTATTCAGTGACCAGCCAGGTCTCATAAAGCAAAGTACTACATATTCAGAACAAAAGCGTTTCAGAGGAACTATGTATACGTGCTACTGGTGTACCAGGTAACCATCTTCCACTGGGAGATGCTGGCAGGTTTGAAAGAACTTCAGGTCCTCCCACAGGGCCTGTTTCTGGTCACAATCTCATGTCTGTCAGTCCCCGGATGGAGTGCCAGTGGAGCCCTCCTCAGGTCAAGGCTGATAATTTTATGCAGTTTTAAGTCCTTTGTCTTTTGAAGCCTCTTGAACTAGATCAAACCAACCTATGCTATTTCCTTAGGAGGCAAAGCTTGCTACCTGCATTGGTTTGGTATTGGGGATTTGCACTGATTACCCCCCTCCCTCAGTGTCTTTAGTTCCTGAAGGAAACAATCTTTAGTTCACCCATTAAGCCAGGAATACAATCACTAACAAGCCCATAAAGATATATAGAACATTCATAAAGTTAATACAATCAATAGTCTTTGAGTAGTGAATGATTCCACCACGCTCTTGCCTCTCTGGGCAAGCTCTGAGTACTAGGAGGCCCCTTGCTGTTTTGTGCAGGCCCAGTCCAGCAGGTGTTCTCAGAGGCTGCCCACGGATTGGACCCTGCAGATGAGATAGGTGGGGGATTGCCTAGTTTGAGACGCCTGGGTCAAGGATTTAGTGGCAGTAGGGGTATGCTGCAGTTATGCCACTCTAGTGTAGACACTTTGATCAACAGATGGGGTTTTTCCATCAGTGTAGCTAATCCACATCTCTGAGAGGCAGTAGGTATGCTCACAGAAGAATTCTTCCATTGACCTAGCCACCTCTACAGTGTGGGTTAGGGTGACCTGATTATGGTGCACAACAGGGCATGAAATGTTTTACATCCCTGGATGACGTAGCTCGACTGACCTAAGTCAGTGGCTCTCAAACCTTCCAGACTACTGATTTGTGCTGCGTACCCGCAAGTTTCACCTCATTTAAAAACTACTTGCTTACAAAATCAGACATTAACAAAGTGTCACTGCACACTATTACTGAAAATTGATTACTTCCTCATTTTTACCCTAGAATTACAAAATAAATCAATTGGAATATAAATATTTTACTTACATTTCAGAGTATTGTATAAAGAGGTTAAGTTGTATGAAATTTTAGTTTGTACTGACTTTGCTAGGCTTTTTATGTAGCCTGTTGTAAAACTAGGCAAATATCTAGATGAATTGATGTACCCTCTGGCTGACTTCTGCGTACTCTCAAGGCTACATATATCCCTGGTTGAGAACCACTGACCCAGGAGCGGATTTACCATGAAACAAACTATGCAGTGGCACGGGGCCCCCCAAATTCAGGATAAATATCTGACAACCTGCCCCTGAGTCCTGGCTGGTAGTGCAGCAGGGCTCAGGTAGGCAGGCTACCTGCATGCCGTGGTGAGTGGCCCCACACCGCTCCCAGAAGGGGATGACTGCTGGCATGTCTCTGTGCTCCTGGCGGGGAGGATGGGAAGGCGGTTCTGCGTGCTGCTCCCACCCCAGGCAGTGCATGGAGACCCGCTGCCCCCCTCCCCCCAAGGGGCATGCAGAGATGTGCCAGCAGCAAGGCTAAAGCAGCTCCCTGCTTGGTCTGCCTTGCTCCTGGAAGTGGCTGGCATGTCCCTGCGGCCCCTGGGATGTGTGTGGGGAAGGTGTGTCTCCGCACTGCCCCTGCCCCGAGTGCTGACTGCAGTTCCCGTTACCCTTCCTCCCCGCACACCTAGGAGCCACTGCCAGAGGCGTGTGTGTGCCGGTCGCTTTGGGAGCTGTGCTTCTCAAGATACGAGCCACCCCCTGTCCCGCTCCTGTACCCCAGCCCAGAGCCTGCACCACACACCCAAACTTCATCTCAGGGCTCTCACCCCTCCCAGTCCCCAGCCCAGAGTTTGCACCCAGCACTCTAAATTCCTCCCAGAGCCTGCCCCCTGCATCCCCTCCTGCACCCCAACCCCCTGCCCCAATCAAGGTACCTCACTTTATTTTCATTTACTTCCCATTACTTATAATATAGGAGGAGGATGAAGAAAAAAAATGAAAGAAGGGGTGGGGATAAGAGAGAATGTTCTTGGCTGGGTCATGTGCTATTATATATATTCTTCTTACTGTATTTTTCACTCCATGCATCTGATGAAGTGGGTTCTAGCCCACAGATGCTTATGCCCAAATATATGTTCAGCTGTAAGGTGCTACAAGGACTCCTTGTTGTTTTTACAGATACAGACTAACACGGCTGCCCCCACTCTGAAACTTAATCTCTTTGTGGATCTAGCACCGTAGCTGATTCTGATGATGCTTTTAACTGGTGGCCAAACTGTGCCCCACTGATCATCCCTCTCCTTCCTCCAGAAGTGCATGGGGCAGGGCCTACCGGTGCTCCTAAAAGGGCTTATCTGGGCTGGGGCTTGTTGCACCAACACAAACCCCTGCAGTAGCTGTGCAGTGCTAGGGGGGCTGGTGTGAAACTCCCCAGTGCAGGCAGGATGCAGCATATGTAACCTGTGCTCCTCTCACTCTTGGTCCCCACCCACAGGCTCTAGGTTCCTGAGGCGGGGCCTGGCCCCAGGGAAGAAGGGTCACTGCTGGGAGGAGATGTAGGGCAGCCCCTGGGCTGGGAAGAAGGGTCCCTGTGGGGAGGTTTGGCCCCAGTGATTCAGTAACCTTGCGTGGGGGGGTGTTGGGCAGGGGAGGAAGGTCCCTGTGAGGTGGTGGGGGGGGTTGTAGGGCAGTCCTTGGCCCCAGGGAAGGGGGATCCCTGCAGGGGGGGTAGGGCAGCCCATGGCCCCAAAGGTGCAGGATCCCTGCGTGGGGGGGGGGCGGCCTCAGGAGGGTAGGAGGGTCCCTGCGGGGGGTCTGTGTAGGGCAGCCCCTGGCCCAAGGGTGCAGGATCCCTGCGGGGGGGGGCGGCCTCTGGGTGGGGAAGGTCAGCCTAAGCGGCGCGGCGTGGGCGGGCGGGGGGGGGGTGTAGGCAGCCCTCTGGCCCAAGGTGCAGGACCTCTGTGTTGTGGGGTGGCTCAGGTAGGAGGGTCCCTGCGGGGGGGGGGTGTAGGGCAGCCTCTGGCCCAAGGTCAGGTCCTGCTGGCTGGGGGGGGCGGTCAGGGTGGGGGTCCCTCGGGGGGTGTAGGGCACCCTGGCCTAGGTGCAGATCCTGCGGGGCGGTGGCCTCAGAGGAGAAGGTCTGCGGGGGGTAGGGAGGGGGCCGCCCCTGGCCCGGGGGGGGGTCCTGCGGGTGCGCGGCGCGTTCCTCCCCCGCCCGCCAGGGGGCTGCCGGCCGCTCGCTGCGACGCCTCCCGTCCCTCCTCGCGCGGGCTTGCCGGGATATGTGCGCCCGCGCGGCGCTTGCTGGTACAGGACGCCATGGCGGCCCGTGTCCGTCGGCTTGTGTCCGCCCCTCTGCCCGGCTGGCCCCGCCGCGGCCCGTAGCCCCGGCCCGCCCCGGCCCGCGCGCTCAGCAGCCGCCGCCCGCTCGCCGCGGCAGCGCCGGGCCCCCAGTGAGGCTCGGCCCGCGCCCGGGGTCAGCGGGAGGAGCCTGGGGACAGCCGAGCCTGAGCCCGGCCGCCGCGCTCCTCCCAGGGCCCCGCCGGGCTGCGGAGCCGCGCGGGCGGGGCGGGGGAGCGGGCAGCTCCGGCCAGAGTGAACCCCCGGCCCCGCGGGGTTTGCCTGGGCCTGGCCCGGCCAAGGCGCCCCGGGGGCTGCGCTCCCAGCTGGCTGCGCAGCGCGGTGCGGACTGGGGCCCTTCGCTGTGCCCAGGCCCGGCAGGTAGCGGGCGAGGCGCTTGGCAGCCAGAGGCCAGTACGGAGCCCTGCTGATCTGCGGGTGGTGTCTCCGCGCAGGGCTCTGGTAGGGGTCTCCGGGGTTATCCTGCTTCGTGCGGGCGAACTGTAGAAGTGAGATAAAACCTGACGCGTTCGGGTTTCAGCCAAGCTCGTAAGTACCGGTGATTAGGCCAGAACCTTCATGGCTGGTCTGAAGGTGGATTATCCCACGTTCCCAGCTGCCGCATTTCTAGCATCATCCTCTGAAGCTGACCACCGCTGGAGACAAGATATTTCTCTAGCTGGATCTCAGGTCTGGGCCACTCTGCTAATTCCCATGTTCCTAGGTAGAGCAGAGACTGTTCCAGCTGTGGGCAGTATGGCTTCTCCATCCCTACATCCCATGTGCAGGCCACCACCTCATGGCTGTCATCTTTTGTGGCTGGCAGGGGCAGAGGCCTGCTCTGCTAACGAGGAGCTTGTTAGAGCATTCTGCTGTTTCCCTTTCTCTTATTTAGGGTTGAGCCTGCTGCCTATGCATGCCTTGGCTGATTATGGAGTTCTCTTATCACAGAGAACTCATTGTCTACCATCTTCAGGGATTGCCTGGGGAAGGTTTTGTCCAGCGTATAAAAGAGAAGGTGTAATTCTGTAAGAGAGAATCCTGCCTGAAAGTCAGACTGGCGTAGGTTCTGTGCAGGCCCCTTCGTTCTGAGTGACTCTGAAAGATTCGTTCATACATGTTGTATTTATGTACAGATTGTCCTGGTGGTTTTGTAAGGAATTCCTGTGCTTTCCTTGTAGGTCTCTGGTACGTTACAGTTGTGTCGCCATTATTCAGATTTGCCACCTCTTACTTTGGAGAGTATCCAGGAGCGTGTTCTGTATGTCTTGAAATTGTATGATAAGGTAGATCCAGAAAAGGTAAGCTATAGACACTTTCAATTCAGATCGCACATTTTTCAGTAGATGGAGGAAAACAGTTATGGTAACAAGTGGAGTTGCTCCTCCATGCCACCGTAAAAGAAGGGAGACCCAAACCTGTCAGTGTGTGCTTTCCAGAAGGATACAGTCTGTAATTCTACAGCATGGGGGGCTAATTCTGTAGCATATACACACACACACTGATATGCTATAACAGATGAGTGGTGACAAGGTCCAGGAAGCTAAGGCCTTTCGATTAATAAACCAAATCACCATCCTGGGACAGTCAGGAAACAGGAAATTCTGTTTCTCTGAACAGTTACTGTTGATGGAGCAGTTTTTCATATGTTACCTTTTTTTTCTTTTACATAAATTAGTTATTTTTAAGTCTTGAGAAGCCTTAGCTATATAGATAGCAGAAAAACTCATATCTTTTCAGTTAAAAACATGTTTGGCAGAGTGGTGGTAAAGGCCAAAACGACTTTGGTTTTCTGGCATCTCTAGGCTGTAAACTCCAAGTGGAGGCACATCCTGATATTCTAACTTTTCCTACCCTAGCGAAATGACTGCAATCAAATTTACTGTATTTTTCTTTGGCTTTTCTCCCAGCTCACAGTAACTGCCCACTTCATGAAAGATCTGGGCTTGGACAGTTTAGACCAAGTGGAGATCATCATGGCCATGGAAGATGAATTTGGTAACTGAAGTTCATGTGATGTCTGTTCTCCCTATCCTTCCCTATGGAGAGGAAGGATTCTCCAGTGGTTAGGGGGCTAGCCTAGGATGTGGGAGAACTAGCTTCAAGACCTGCTGTACCACCAGCTTCTGTGTAACCTTGGCAAGTCGCTTAGCTCTGCCTCAGTTCTAATCTGTACAGTATGGATAATATTTCCCTATGTCCTGGTGGTGGTGTAAGGAGAAATATATTAAGGACTGAGATGCTCAGCTGCTTTGGTAATGGGGCCATGTAGGTATCTAAGATAGATCTGCTGTTGCCTTGATTGACCCCTGAAATGTGCTTACTGCAAACAAAATCTTCATTCATTTATTTCCATAAGCGCAATATGAATATTTAACGTTGACTAACTTCCATAACCTAAAGAAAGCTGTTTCACTCTCAGTGAGCAGTGTAAGTGTATCTGACTCTCAGGGATTTACATTTTATCATTGTGGCTTCTGCACCTCCTGTCTGACGTGTAAATTAAGGTTTCTATAGCTTCAGTGTAAAGCACTTTGGTGCATGTTCAAGTTCCTGCCTCAAAACCTTCCTAGGGAGTTTGCTGTAGTGTGGCATGGCTAGGAGCCAACAAAGCATTCAGGGTAATGAAATCCAAATGAGTACACAAGACTGCTGTCCAATACGTCCCCTATTCTCTTGTGTGTGCTCTGGAGGTGAGAATTATATTAGTCCTCTCCAAACTTACCTCCTAACAATTCTTTAATCTTTTCATCTGGCTCTGCTAAAACCACCTTTTATTTCCTTCATTTTATTGTATCTCAGACTCCTTTGTACTTCATATCTCAGAGTTCTTTTCATTGCTTCACGTAAAAAGCAAAATGCTGAACTATATACATAATCTAACAAAAATTCGTGCCATATGTGGCCAAATACAGCATTTATATTCACTGCATATAAATCCCAATAGTGTAAAAAATAAACTGTAGTAGAACATCTACACTGTAATTGGACGCATTCTGTCTTGCACAGTGCCCAGATATATTTAATCACTGCACTTGTTTACATTTCAGGGTGGGGTTAACTTGCAGCTAGCAGGACTAGAAATAGAAAAGCCAGAATTTTCTAGAAAATGTTGTAGTGACCAGTTCTACTGCTTCAAACCCCAGCAGGCCCTAACCTGGTGAACTTTGTAGAATTTTGAAAAGCTACTTGCTATAATGACACTTGATGGAAGTCTGTGAAACAAACTGTGGTGCTTTGGGTTCTCCCTTGCATGTAACAAGCCCACTGCCTTGCCATCTCACAGCTGTTGCACATCAGAATTGGTTTCAGAGCTCTGGGAATGCAATAGAAGCTTGAGCTGTGCTTGGAAGGACACTGACTCTGTTAGTGAGGCTTCACAGTCTGCAGGAACTGCTAGTTCTGCCTAATGCCTCTCACATAATGTTCTGCTGCTGAGTAAGGCACAGCAGGCTTTGAAACAAAGCTTTAGTAATAAGAGGTGCCCAATCTCTGTCTGCGCTGCTGAACAGTGACCCCTGCCCGTGAGTTGCCCACAGAGCCAAGGCGCAGGCATCTGGGTTTGTATTCTGATTTCTCTCTCTTTGCTGCTGTTTCCACTATTAGAAGGTGAGCATGTACTCTCTCTTCCAGGGTTTGAAATTCCTGACACGGAAGCAGAAAAGCTAATGTGTCCACAGGAGATTGTAGATTACATTGCAGATAAGAAGGATGTGTATGAATAAAGACATTTCTTTGAAGCGGAGTAAGTAGAGACTTACTTTTATGTAAGTAGCAATAATGGCCAGGCAGTGCAAAATCACCATGGAGTCAGCAGAGATGAGAAATACCTTCTTCCTATACTGTATAACTGTAGTCAATGCTATTGCAGAGGCAAGGCATTGAGATGGGATCTAGCCCAGATTTTGGTGGCAGGTGGCAAGTCTGCTGTCATGGTGAAATGAGCTTGTTGCCTCAGCCCGCTTCCCAGCTGTCTTTGTCAGGGGAAAATACCAGCACAAAGTGCAGTCCCACCAGAGTGCCAAGGACTGAATGCTGCCTAAGCACCCCTTTCCCCACATTAGGATTGAGGAGCACGGCAGTGTGGAGGAAGCATGCACAGCTGCTCCTGCTGCTTTAACTGTGCCATGAATGGAGAATGGCAATCTCCCCAGAGCTAAGGCCCTGTCACTGACTCCCCCGCTTCCTTTGGCAGTGCTGGTCCATGCTGGTCATATGCCCTTCTCGCTTCCCTTTGGTTGCACGTTTCATTATACAAGGTAACTTGAGCTCTGAACCACCAAATCTGTGTGGCTTTTTTAACAGGAAATTCTCTTCTACTGTGAAGACTGGGATGATATCAGCGGTTGTGTGAATGTAAGCGCACATTATTGTACCATTGCTGCAGTCGTTCTGTTGGACATTGTATTTAATGTCGTCTGAATATGTGTTGGCCTTCACAAAAATAAATATAGAAGACCATTATTGTCTTGGTGATTTTGTTCACAATCCCTTTGTCAATGGTCCAGAATAATTATTTGAATGTATAAAAGTCTCCAGTGCTGGCTTTGGCCATTCTTAAAGTGCTAAATGTGCCCTTTTGGGAAGATGTTCTGGCTCCTAAATATTTAGGTGAGTGGTAGGCCATGATACAGCTATTCTAGGTCTTCAGCGTCTGGGTTCAACGTAGCTCCTCCAAAGTCTTGGAGAAGCTCTTCAGAAAACTGTACAAGTGTAGTGTCACCATGCATTTGACTGCCAGTCTGCTGCTTGGGATTGCCTGTGGATCCCTGTCCTGAGGCTCTGTGACTGAGAGATCTGATCTGATATTAGAACAGCCATGGTACGAAACAAGGTGTTTAGAGTAGTTGGTCCTGCACAGAAAGGGCCATCTTCCAGTTCCCCCCCATGCAGTGTTAAATAAGATGCTTTACTGAGCATGGTTAGGATGCAGTAGTTTAAGGTCAACATCCTGTGCCTGGCAGTGAAATTCAAATCACATCCCCTTGTGTTGTAGAACTATATCTATAAACACTTTTTTTCCCAAAACACTTTACTATTTCTAACCTGTACTGGAGGGCTTCAACATGTGCTGGTAACAACTTTGTACAGGGTCTTGTCCAAATCTGAGGCTGCTCCCTGTATATGACAAAAGCATCTCCGAAGTCTGGCAACATAGACTATAAAAAATACGTCTCAATGAGTAGGGGCTGCGGTTAGCACCAAGGCCGCTGTCGGTAACCCTGTAATGAGCCCACCATTCATTACAGTTTCTGAATGCCCAGAGATAAGTCTTATACTTTTGTGTGTACAATTTGTATTAAAATTGGCCTATTAAAGAGCTTGTACTCTCTACTGCCTGAGTGATTACTTCCCCTTACTGAGCTTTCCGAGCCGTGAATCTGCTTTCTTTCCAAAAAACTTGATTCTTTCCCTCTGTTTAATGTGTTTATTTAATAAATTTGTGTTAAAAGAGTGGTTCTTGAACTTCTGTACTGGTGACCCCTTTCAGAAAGCAAGCCTCTGGGTGCAACCCCTCCTTAGAAATTAAGAACACATTTTTATATATTTAACATCATTATAAATGCTGGAGGCAAAGCAGGGTTTGGGGTGGAGACTGACAGCTTGTAAGCCCCCCATGTGATGATCTCGTGACCCCCAGTTTGAGAACCCTTGTGTTAAAAGTAAATATTAGTTTCAAAATGGTTGTACTTACCTGATAGGAAAATCAAGGGAATGATTTTCTTGCTGCTGAAATGCAGAATAGGATCAGTACTATTGTAACCCTAACTAATCTCAGCATGAGGGGCTTGTTTTAAATCTCTCTCAAGACAGTGCTGAAAGTTATTGCTTGATACTACACAGCTTTTTCCTCTGAACCAAGAACTGCTTTCAGCTGTCACAGGGGCACCACCAGGCTGAGTGCCAAGAAAATGTCATCTGATTATATATTTTCCTCTGACATTCAGGATGGTAGGCGGCTGGAAAATAAACTGGAGCCTACGCCTGCCCCGCAAGGGTTCCTTAACTGGGTAGGTGTTTGTTTTCACAGCTTGCTGTCTCAAACTGTATTTCAGCTTTACAGTTCTGTGTCTGACTGAACTCAGCCAGCTGAGAGTTGCTCTGCCTGAAGCTGGTTATAGCTCAAATGGCATCTATCCTCTGAAAGGGTTGAAAAGACTGATTTTACAGTTGCCGAGGGCATTTCATTCCAAAGCGCTTCCCTAACTAGACTGTGCATACAAGGACCTGGCTTTACTGAAATGCAACCACTTAGAGGGCAGCAGCTGTTTAACAAACCATCCTATGCATGGGCTTTAGGACGGGGAGGTAAAGGAAGCAGGCTTCCTGCAACTTCAAGGGGAATTTAGAGAAGTGGAATAGCTTGAGCCCCAGTGGATGTTACCTAAGGTATGTATGCCAGCGTTCCTACCCCAAGGTGGACAAGAAATGAAAAAGATTGGCAGCAGTTCCCTACCTCGGTGGCAAGTTTTGTTTGTAGCAGTCTGCCTTGTGGCATGTGGGATTAAACCTTTAGCTCACGTACAGCTAGATCAGCACAATCTACAATGACTGTTCCCTAGTGGCAGGGAAGCTGCATTGCTGTCAGGGCTGGCTCTAGGGTTTTTTGCTGCCCCAAGAAAAACAAACCGAGAGCACAGGTGCCGAAGTGCCTCCCGGAATGTCGCCCCTGGAATTGTGCCACCCCAAGCACATGCTTGGTTTGCTGGTGCCTAGAGCTGGTCCTGCGTGCTGTATGTAAAATGGTCCTCGTAAGCCAGTGCCTGCTTAACAGCCCCTGTTATCAGGACCAGTGCTGGGTATACGGCATAGTTACTTCAAGAGTCCCACCGTGCATTGGTACAATCACTGTTTGCGGTGGCTCCAAAATGGTGCCACTGCCTCACCATTCTTGCTTCCTTTAGATGTTGGTGTTTTCCTTGGACGTTTCCTGCCCAGCTACTGCCTCTGCTTAGCATCTGAGATTACATCTGAGGGAAGTACAGGGGTTTGATCAACTTGGGTAAGTGCCATTGACTTCAGTGGAGGGATAATCAGGTTCTAGGAGTGTTTTAGGTTTGGCTATGTGAAGGTCTGCAAAGAGGGAGATATCTGATACATGGGCAGACCATCCCCCCACGTATGCTGCTCCCTGCTCCACTTAGTCCAGCACTCCCCTGCGCTCTGCCTCAATATACTCCCAACAGCCCCCTCACCTGACTGACCTTGGCCTCAGGATGCAATCGAGCTGATGGCAGCCTTCAATTTAGTTCTAATATGACCAGAAAATGTATTTTTGACACCAGCATGTTGTGTGAATCTGTATTACAGACACATTTGAGGGTCTGGGTGGCTCTGGGAATGGTTGAGAGTGGATATTATGTATTTCATATGTACTGGTTTGTGCACATTCTCGTAATACAAGAGTGAGGGGATTTCAAATTGAAAGGCACCCAATTTAAAATGGATAGAAAGAAATACTTTTGACATGCTACAAAATGAACCTGTGGAATCCATTTCCACAAGCGTCTCCCTCCATCAGGAGGAGGGAGAAAACTTGTTCACCTTAGCCTCTAAGGATAGAACAAGAAGCAATGGGCTTAAACTGCAGCAAGGGAGATTTAGGTTGGACATTAGGAAAAAGTTCCTAACTGTCAGGGTTTTAGGTTGGACACTGGAATAAATTGCCTAGGGAGGTTGTGGAATCTCCATCTCTGGAGATATTTAAGAGTAGGTTAGATAAATGTCTATCAGGAATGGTCTAGACAGTATTTGGTCCTGCCATGAGGGCAGGGGACTGGACTCGATGACCTCTCGAGATCCCTTCCAGTCCTAGAGTCTATGAATCTATGGACCTATGAATCTATAAGCTGTAGGAGGTGAATAATGCAATGGGATTTTAAAGAATGAGTGGGTGTGTACATGGATAGCTAATCTCAATCACCGTTCCGTTAGACAGGATACACTTCAGGACTTTAACGCCTCAAACTTTGTGGGATAAACTAACCCGAAGTTTGGAAATCAACTTCCCCCTGGGAAGGTTATTCTATAGCTGTCCACTAGGGGGTTTCTTGCACCTCCCTCTGAAGCACCTAGTGCTAACCAGCGTTGGGCACAGGAAGCTGGATCAGTGGGCGACTTGGTACAGTGATGTCTACATTCAGTGGAGAGCCGACAACCTTGTCTGTATCTGGTGTCACCACCTTGACTCAAGGGGTGAACTTAAACTGATTGAATTAAACTGAAACAAAACCTTCTGTGGACACTTTACATTTGATTTAAACTGTGGTTTACAGCAATGTAACTCAGTGCCCACACAGGGTTTCGCACCAGTTTAATAAAATTGGATTTTAAACGGATTTACAGTTGAACTAGTGCAATTCTGAATAGAGACAACGTCTACCCTACTAGTGGCATGAAACATCTACCACCTTCACAGCAGAGCCTGCCAGCAGGACCTGGGTGCTAATTGTGATGTGCACACTTGGTGCTGCACTGAGATCCCCACTGAACAGCTAGCAGACGGTAACAATATTCAGTCTCCTGGAACCTGGTCCACCTTTGGATTGGCAACCCCTGTAGGTGCAAGAGTTCACAGCCCACTGTCAAGCCCCTGAGCTGCTCCATGTTAGTTGAAGCTTCCTTTTGCAAAACCTAATGTCTGTTCCTGTTGGAATTAGTTCTTTAGGGAGAGGCCTTTGCTGTAGCAGAACCTGAGGAGGTAAATGGTAAGCTCCCCACCAAGATACTAGATTGCTAGTGTGGGGCTTGTGTTGCGCTGGAAGGGGTTTCTGCTGTGGACAGTGTGCTGCCCTGAACCCCAGCTCCCAGAATCAAGTGACTATCTCGTTTTTAAACAGGTAAGTTTCTAGTCCTTTGGATTGTAAATAACATCTTGAAAAATGTGACCTGAATACACCTTAAAGGCGCACACTAGATGGCAAATGAAGATCTCCACACTTACATTTACAAGCATGATTTTGGGGGCCTGATGTATGATTTTCAAATGGCTTCATTTCCCATTTCTGTGCATCTTAACCTGCATTTGGAGTCTGCTCTTTGCACGTATTGGGGAAATCTAACAGGGTTTTGTATCTAGGGGTTTCTACAGAGCAGCCCAGACTTTCCTTTTTGGCCTCTGGGGTGGCAGAGACCTTGACCCACACCGTGTGATTTCGGGTGGGGGTGGGGGATGTTTGCATAACGTATATGGGTTGCATGTGTTTGTGTGTTTTTGCACAGTGCAAAAGCCTGGTTTTTATGGGATGGGGGCTGTATTTGTGCGGCTTGTGGAGTGTCTGTCTAATATGCAGCGGGCTCTCTGCCTAGTGCGTTGTGTGGCTTTGCCTGTTTGTGGATGACACTGTACGTGTTCTGTAGAATGTGTGGGCTGTGGTGTGTGTGGTGAGAGATTTATTCTGGGGCAGTGAGGGGATTGTGGATGGGGGGCTTAGGGATGCATTAGGGTCGCGTTGTTTATGGAGGGGAGTTCGGGGGGGTTGTGGAGGGGCGGGGCAGTGCGGGTTTGGGGTGCATTGGGGCGGGACTTGGGGGCGGGGCC
>NC_133777.1:1301799-1377363 GCF_003597395.2 Chelonoidis abingdonii
GCGCAGGGTTCAGCGCGGGCCGGCCCCGGCGCTCTCAAGCGGCTGTGCCGGGATTCCCGCAGGTGGGCCGGCTACCAGTGGTTGCCCCGGTAGCCTGTTCCGGGAATGCTCCCGTAGCGGGAGCGGTGGCACCATGGGTTATCCTGCCCGGCAGCCTGGTCCGGGGGATGCTCCCGTAGCGAGGGGGCGGCTGACACCCATGGGTGGTGCCCCCGGGAGCGTGGTCCAGGGAATGCTTCTGTAGCGAGGAGGCGGTTGGCACCCATGGGTGATGCCCGGCAGCCTGGTCCGGGGGATGCTCCCTCAGCGAGGGGGAGGCTGGCACCCTGGTCCAGATGATGCTTTCGCAGCAAGGAGGCGGCCGACACCCAGGGGTGGTGCCCCCCTGGAGCCAGAAGCCTTTGACCAAGACTTGATTTCCGCTTCTAGGGGGTGCTGGCTCTTTGGAGGAACGTGAGAGCTGTGGAGGCATTATCGACGTGATCAGTGCAGCTAATGGGACCATCCACTTACCAGCAGTCAAGGGCCCTCTAGCACCCACCAGAACCTGCACCTGGGTGATAGCAGCGCTGCCCTCTGAGGAAGTACGCGTGGAAATCAAAGCCCTGGAGGCTGCTGCTCATCCCAACCTCAGTGTGTACTTTGAAGGTAGCCCAGGGGAAGGGGCTGGCAGGGAGGGGCCCATGGACATTGCCCACAGCTTTCTTCTGAAGGGACAGGGCAGAACCGTGATCAGAGGGAGCCTGGATTCCAGTCTCACTTTCACTTACTGGGGTAAGAACCATGCAGAGACTCTGGAGCCGTTTCCACATGGCCTGACCTTTCTACTGCACACAGGCTGAGCATGTGCAAGGCACCGCGATGCCAGTCCCTGCCGTGAGGAGTAAAGAGGCTACAGCAGGGGTGTAAGACAGAGTTAGTGGCAGGAGTGAATGTCGCTGCGGGGGTGTGGTGCTAGTGGGGAAACAGGTGCTCTGTGATTATGGACTAGAGGTAGGTGAATGCAGAACGCCACTGTCTGCAGGAGAAAGCTGCACTGATTTAGCTGAGTGAGACTTAGGTAAACCAGTGCCAAAAGCCATGTGGACACTTATTTCGGTTTAAATCAGGTTTCTCTTTCTTTAGGCTTTGGTTTAAACTAACCAGCACAAGTTACCTGTAAACAGCAATAAGGGAGCACCCAGTGGGATATGTACTGGTTTAACTAAAACCATTTATAAACCAGTGTGACTTCAAATGGTGCATCTTTCTTGTGTAGACAAAGCCTGACCTATACTGAAGCCTATGCCTGTGCTGCATGCTGTCTGCAAGACTGTGCATGGGGAGAAGGGTTGACTCAAAAAGAACATTCGCTGCTGTTTTTAAATTGTAGCCTTGGGGTTGCATGTTAGAAGTCAGCTCTGTCCTTTCACAGGCTGAATAATAATAGCGCTGCACCTAGCATGATGTCTTGCTTCTGGCAGTGGCCGGTACCAGATGCTTCAGAGGAAAAGGCAAGAAGTGCTGCAAGAAGCAGTTATATGCCGAGGGAGAGATTATTTGCCCTGAGAGAAAATTTCCTGTAATCTGTCCCCAAGGAGAGTGTCTGATTCCTGTTGTTTCTGAGAAAAATTGTTGCAGATTCGTGCCAAAAGTCCCTGCTTTTATTTGGTGTGTTTGGGAAATACGGACGCTGACTTTCACTGCAGTAAATGTAAATCAGTGTGTCTGCTTTGGCTTGAGCTATGCACATGGGCTGTGCAAAATACCGTCACAGACATGCTTCTTGTGATGCTCTGTGAGCAAATAGGTGAGTAGCTTGCACTCATCAGGTGATCCAGGCCCCATCTTTTGTATGGTGCAATTGTATCATTTGTGTGTGTGTTATTGTTGAGCTTGTTATCTAAATGAAATGGGGGACATGGAGTTATTTGGATAAATGGGAGTTCAGCGAAGAGGGGGAGTTTTCTGTGTCAGTGATGCTATTCCCACTATGTGACCTACATTCAGGTAACGCAGGAGTTTGGGTTCAGAGGTTTCTATTTTATTTATTCATGCAAATGCAGGTGAGTTCCAGCTGGATTTTGAACCAAGCCTCAGCTTTTCCTTTCACAGGAAATGGCTTTCTGTGAAACCTAATACTGCAAAGAGTTAAATTCCCAAGTGACTGGCTGTATAAAGCAGAGGAGCGACAGAAAAAGGACTTTTTGCACATTGAAAAATGGCTCAATTGGTTTTTGGGTAAAGAAATGCAGTGAGCTGCTGGGATGAGAGCTGGGGGGAGGGATCTTGGGTTTGTAGAAATTAAGAATTTAGGAAAGCAGAGAGAGACCAGGGGGCTATTTTGGCCACTGTACAACAATATTCTTTTGTATTTATCTAATGCTGATGGTGCGCTCACTGCCAAAGCTTGGCTCAGACTGCACAATCCTCACCTCCTTTGAGCTGGAATCTGTCACAGCCACGGGCAGGACTTGAATTAGGAAAGCCTTGCAGGTAGGAACGAACCAGCGCCCCGTCCTGCCAGTACTAGTGCCTGTGCCTGGTTTTACTCCCATGGGAGTGCGCCAGTGAAGCCAGACCAACACCCGTGTGTAAGTAGGTGCTTATTCCCAACAGAAGACAGGTGACCCAAGTTACTGGCAAAGGCTAATGAGCTGGCACTGAGGCGGCGCGAATTTGGGAAGTGCTTCCCATTGGCCAGGATGAGGGGGTGGCACTTGAAAGTGCTTGGATTGCTTGAGAGGAAAATGGAAACATTTGAATGGCCCAGCAGCCTTGTTTTGGGGTGCGACCCCCAGCTTGGGAACAGCTGCACTAAGCATTATCCAGAGTATGTGGCCAAGCAGGTCTCTCCAGCTGCAGCATGATTTCAGTGTAGGGAGCTGCATCTCCCTCCTCGCTAGCGCTGCCTGGCCCTGAATTCCTGTTGGAGTCCCTAGTCAAAGCTGCCCCCCAGCCCCCACTGGAGGCAGAGCTGGGTCACGAGGCAGGGTGCTCTCGGGCCTTTCCTCGGTCATGCCCCTTGTTCCTTCCGGTGGTGCGAGGCGCCTGGCCAGAGTCTGTTCCTGGCCACAGCAAACGTGTCTCCTTGTCAGGATCACTAGTGCTTGTATCATCCTCCAAACCGCACCACGCGCCCCAGGCCCATCGCCATAGCAATGCGGCTGCTCTGGGCTGGGGTTAGGTGGGAACACCCTTCTTGGCTTGGCTTTGTTCTCTTGGAGATTTGGGCTTTGGCAGGGGAGGGCTTGTTGATAATTGGCCAGGTCGAGTAGTTTTTGAGGCTTGGGAGACGAGGCCTTTATGCAGCGCTCTCCGCTCTCGCTCTCCGTGTGGCAAATACTGCAGCGTGCTCTGCAGCATGTGAACAATACACGCAGATTGGGTTTTGTCTGTCTCAGCCAAGGAGGCAGCGCCCATCCTGTGTCTCATGCCCGTAAGCTTTTCCACAACAGTAGCTTGTCGGGGTCTCAGTTGGGGAGGTGAGTGCCTGAGTCCCCCTTGTCACTGTGGTGTCCTAGGCCCCTTTGTGGCCTGCTTATTTGATTATTAAAAGGAAGGCACTTGAGTCCTTGCGTGGCCCATGGGCTGGCAACATCCCGGCCAGCCCCGCTTGGGGAGTGCGCCTCAGAGCCTGGCAGGCTGAGACACCAGGCTGAGGAGCCACCACTTGGGGCACGTCGGCCAGCACTGCCTCCGACGGGCTGGTGAGTGTTACCTGGCCTGCCTCTGGCACATCCCAGGCTGTTACATGTGTAGCTGGGTGCAGAGCTCTCTGCGCTGTCTCCGGTGGGAGGGGAGCCATGATATGAGCAGTGCCCGCTCTCTCTCCTCCCAGTGGTTGTGGATTGGTGCACACGGCTGGCCCTTTGCTGCTCCGTGGTGGGATCGGCACAGACCTGTCTCTGTCCTGGGAACTCAACGGGGGAACGCTGCCGGACAGGTAAAGCCTCTGCCTGGGTGCTAGGCAGTGGGGTGGGGGAGAAGTCGCAGGGAGCCAGGGGGTTCTGATTCCCAGGGAACCTTATTCTCTCCCCTGGAGCTGGGTGAGATTGTTCCGCTCTCCCTAGGAGAGGGTTGGATGCTCCCTCCAGTCACCCTGCCTCACCCTATGCCAGTAGTGTCAGTCAGCCAGCTCTGGACTGGCCCGGCCTTTCCACGTGCATTTCCCACCTCTCTGCTGGGTTCATCTCCTTCCCGGGGCCCAGGCAGAGTGTGCAGAGGCTCCTGGGCTGGGTCTGGGGTTTTCTCCTGTTCCTCTCCCTTATCCCAGAGAGCTGTATGGGCCTGCTGAGATCCAGCTTCCTCCTGGGTATATGGGGCTAT
This sequence comes from Chelonoidis abingdonii, assembly GCF_003597395.2. Taxonomy (NCBI): domain Eukaryota; kingdom Metazoa; phylum Chordata; order Testudines; family Testudinidae; genus Chelonoidis; species Chelonoidis abingdonii. Next base: position 1,306,108 of record NC_133777.1, read on the forward strand.
CTTGGGGCATCGCTGTGTCCTGGTCTCTCTGGACCGAGCCCCACTGGGAGATGGGGAACACAGCACTGGCATAGTCTGACTCAGCGTTCGCAGATCAGACCTTCCCCACTCCCCTGGCCTGCCCCGCTCTGTGCCCCACGCTGTACTCAGGCTGTGTGGCCGAGCGGAGTGTGGAACATTTCCACCCTGTGGCAGCTACACTCTGCAAACCCTCCCCAGCGACTCATCACGTGGAGCCGGGCCTTAGTCCCCACTTTACAGAGAGGGGAATTGCCTTGCCCAAGGTGTCGCAGAGAGTCACTCTCAGGCCTGGGGCAAGCTGAGAACCCAGGAGTCCTGACTCCAAGCCGTGGGCTAGTAAAAGCATTTCAGTCCTCCTGGACCAGGGTGACTCCTTGGGCTCATAGCTCTGCCTCAACTGTCTCCCCATCGTTGCCTCTCTCCACACAGATGTGGATGCCCTGGAGTCTCTGCGGGAAGATGTTGGGCAGGTGGCATCACAAGAGGCCACAGTGAAGCTGAGGGGGACTGTGTTATTTGGAGCTGCTAAGCGTCTTCGCAGCACCAGCACTGCAGCCCCGGGCACTCGCCTTGCTCCCCACCAGAGCCCTGCGGCCTGGCCTGCCGGCACTGCTGAGAGCCCCGGAGATGCGCTGAGTAACGCTGCCCCCGTGCCCCGAGAGCCCTGGCTAGGCAGGAGAAGGAATGGGCCTCTGGCTCAGGAGGGAGGGACCACTGAGTGTGTGGAGCCACCGGCCACTGCAGCAGCTGCTGAGCACCGGGACAAAGCCCGCGACCCGGGAGTGAGTACACGCCCGTCTGCTGCAAGAAAGGGGATGCCCGCTGGAAGGAGCGGCAGCCCTTTTTTCTCTGCAAGATCCCAGTTCAAGGCAGCAAATCCCACATCAGTGCCTCTCCCTGGGACAGTCCCTCTGGGAAACCTGAGGGCAAAAGATCCCACTTCCCTGGGGAGCAGCAGCTCCGATATAGAGTCACCCACGGTGTCTCCTGGCTCTGCCGCCCGGGACCAGGCACCTTCCAGCACCTCTGCAATAACAGAGCCAGTGTACCCCAGTGGAGAGAGTGTGCTCACGACAGGGCCCTTGGACCCAGAGCCGTGGAGCATGGAAGCGCTGGATGCTGCTCTCGCCCTGAGTAAAACCAGGACAGAGACTAGCCGGGGCAGTGCTGCAGGCGCACAGAAGCCAGTAACTTTGCTGCCTTCCTCTGTGCTCATGGCCAGCCCTGCTCCCAGGGCAATTGCAGGGGGCAGTGGGGCTCAACACTTTGGAGGAGGGAAGCAGGGGCTGGGGACGGCACACAGGGAAGCTGCCGTTACTGCGGAGTTGGACTTCACTGACCTGGGCCTAGGAGCCAGGCTGCCAAGCCCCACAGAGGACTCTGGCACCCTGTTGCAAGGACAGACGAAGCTCGCCATGCGCACTGCAGCCTCCACACCGTGCGACTCTCTGGAAACCAGCCAGACACCTGCTCTGCAGCCCAACAGCCGGGATAGTCTGACCTGGTGGCCGGAGGGGAAAGCTCAGCCAGCCACAGAGACCGGCAGGACCCCAGTACGCACCCCAGACAGCGGCCTGACAGAGCCGCTCGCCACAACAGCTCGCTCTGCTCCAGGACTCCATTCCAGCACCCTTCGCATGGTGCCCCTGGGAAGCCCCAGGCCTGAGAATGGCCTGGGCCATACGCTGGCGGAGGCTGGCTCTGAGGAGTCGCCAGGGCACAGAGGGGTCGATGGAGTCCCAGAAAACATGGACTTGTCTCTCTCTAGTGACATGCGCACAGAGGGGGACCCTCAGGCAGCCTCCTGGGCTGAGTCATTCCCCGGGGCTTCCCCAGACAGGATGCCAAGTGTCTACGCGGGGACCCCAAGGCCTTTGGGCAACCTCACAGCACCTGCCCCATCCCCTGGCTCGGCCCAGCCCCCAGCGCCAGCTGAGCAGCTCAGCATGGGGACTGGTGCCTCTCACCCCACAGCTCCTGGCCAGGAGAACGAGGGTCTCAGTGAGCGCACCCCGGAGCCTAGCCTGTCGACACCAGCCCCAGCCCTGGAGCGGCTATTGAGTGACTTCTGGACTCTAGCCTGGCTCCCCGAAATCCCTGCTGAGAGGACTCGAGAGCCTGGCACAGGGGAGTCCAGCAGCACAGTCTCAGCCGTGTCCGGTACGGCTGTGTCTGTGGGCACGTCCTCCCAGCCTCCTGTCTCCTGCACTCATGGGGCCAAGCAGGCCTCCCTGGCTCCTGCCCCAGTCGTGGCAGTGACGTTTCAGGAGGGAGTGTTCTCAGGAGCCTCCAGCGGGGAAGCTGTGCCCCATGGCTCTGGCACCGTGCGAGCCACCACTCCTCTGGGCTTTCAGCCTCCACCAGCCAGTCAGCCTGCTGGAGCGGATACACCAGCAGCTGCTCTGCAGAGAGGATCCACAGCGTTCAGCCCAACAGAGCCCCCCGACGCCCCCAGGACTGGGCTAAGCTCCCCATTCCCCTTAGAGAAGGATGTTTCAGGGTCTGCTGCCCTGGGACTCGCAGAGCTTAGCTTGGCCACCACCCAGTCTCCATCGTGGGACATGGCAACCACTAATGCCACGGTGGCAACGTCCTCGTTGGCATCTGCAAGCTGGAGGGGAGGGACCGAGAGGCTGGGCCAGCAGGCAACAGTCCCCCCGGCCTGGGCTGCGCAGGCTGGATCTGAACTGGGGAATTCCAGCCAAGCCACTGATTCAACACCCCCAAGTGGGGCGGGGGAGAGCTTTCCGAGCAGCAGCACTGGGGCCCTGTTCAGCCCTACGCCCCCCATCCCAGAGCAGATACTAACCTCTGAGAGCTCTGGGTCCCCAGCTGGCAGCAGGAGACCCTGGCCTCCCCTGGCAGCCACCTCGAGGGCATGGGGTGCAGATGTTATGGATCCCATGAGCAGTGCCAGGATGAATGTCCCCTTCGCCAGCACGCAGCTCAGGGCAGTGATGCCGCCAGTGACTCCTGGCCCTGCTGGTGTGACAGATGGGCAGCCTCCACCTGTCACCACCAAGGGTGCCCGTGGCAGGGCACAGAGGGTGTTCATTGTGGAAGACCAGCCTCCTCTTCTCAAAGGTCAGTGAGGCAGCCTCCCCTGGATTTTTGCACTGCTGTCTGGCCAGGGACGTCCCGTGGAGGAGGGGGACGGGGTGTTGTGTGCCGTCAGGGGTGCAGCCCAAAGGGAGCATGCTGGTGAAGTTGGATAAATGGGAAAGCGGGTTCTCCTCTGGCCCAGGCACAGTCAGTGTGGGGCCCCGGGCTGGTCAGGCCAGTGCCGCTGACACCATGTCAGCCCCTCTGCTGGGAGCTCCCCCCTATGCTGTGGTGCTCAGGCCCCCTCTGCAATCCTGCCATGGTGCCCACTTGGGGATGTGGTTCTGCCGTGTGAGGCGGCCCCAGAGCAGGCCGTGGGTGTCTGCTGCCAGTAGTGCTGAGCCACGCTGAGGGCACACTCCAGCTGTCCATGGGGAATCCCTCAGGATCCAGCTGGGACAGCCCCTCTTGGTGCCCACGAGGCCTTGGGGGAGACTGCAGCCCTGGCACAGCTCTGCTGACTCGCTGTGCGTCATGGCTCCATGCCCATGCGCCTGTGCCACACTTTCCATTGCTTCCCCACGTCTTCCCTCCCTGTTGTCCCAAGCTCAGCGTTTGGTACCAGCCTGAACTGGGGCACTGCTCCTGTGCAGAGCTGGCCGGGCCGTGGGCCGAACAAGAGCAGTAACGGTTTCCCTGATGGGCTGGGCTCGGGGTGTCTTGTCTCACAGCTACCCTTCTCCGCGTGCCCTGCGAACTCGCGCTGGAGATGGAATTTGTTGGCGCCTTCCAGACTCCCGCGTCGCATGCGCATCGCAGCCTGGTGCAGAGTTTCAATGAGACGGTGAGTCTGGGGGAGGCTGTGGGCTCGGACACCGGAGTCCCCTGCAACTGGGGCCAATTCTCTTATCACAAAGCGCCTCCTCCCTGTTTCCCTGTGCAGGTGGCGCCCCTCTTTGCAGCTGTGCCGGGATTCCAGAGCCTAGAAGTGATGAGGATCAGGTAGGAGCGTGCCCGGCAGCCAGCTCTCCTCCGTGTGCAGGGTGCTGGGGAGCAACCCCCACACAGGTGGGGAGAGGGAACTGCACAGCTCAGGCTTTGGCTTGTCCTGTGTCACCGTCACACTGTTGTGACTGTGTCCGAGCTCATGGCATCCCCTGCATGCCCCCCCACCCCCTCCCCGGCCTGGTCAGGCCCCGATCCGGCAGCTGATGCAGAGCAGGGGGAGCTGGGAGGGAGTACAGTCCCCCCTGCTGCCCTGGCTCGGCTGGTGACTGGTGGGTCCTGAGGCTCAGGTCTGACCTGGCTCTGGCTCCTCCCCAGGAAAGGCAGTGTGGTACTGGAGTATGATGCCCTCTTCGCTGCGGAGCGGCTGCGTGGGCAGGCGCAGGGCTTGGGAGCCCTTTTAAACCGGACTGTGCTGTCGGGTGCCACCCGCTCGGGTCTCCACGTCGCCAGTGCCCCCGTGCTGTGGAACGTGGTCCTGGGTGAGTCGCTTAGGGCACCTGGCGGCAGGGCATAGAGTTGCTGCCAAGGCATGGGCATGGGGCTTCACTGGCTTCTGTGTCTCCCTCCAGCCCTCCTGCATTGGCTCTGTGTGCTCCCCTCCCCCGCCCCCCCCATCATGGTGTGCCCCACCCCCAATTGTAGCCCCTTGCACCCTCCAGGCCCTCACCATCCCGTCAGCTCTGTGCTACAACCCCAGCTCCTGTGGGCTCAGCGCGCCCTGGAATGGCTTCTCATTCTGGGAGCTGCCCTGGGGACCTCGCAGGCAGCACGTGTTGTGCCCCAGACCTGCTGGCTGCCCCCCTCATGCAGCTGGCTCTGCAGAGCTGGTGGGTGCAGGCGGGGAGCGTCGTGGCCTTGCTGGGATGAGCAGGGGCCCTTTCTGCGGTCGCATTCTGGGGGCAGCTGCTCTCTAGCTCTGATGCTTTGCTAGCAGCTCCTCACAAAGCCTCCCCCCACCTGTGTGCAGATGGGCCTGGTGGAGGAAAGGGGCTTCCCCAGAGTCTTGGCGAGCCCATGGCAGAGAGAGAAGCCGAGCCCAAGGGAACTGGCTCTGTGCCCTCTGACTGCCCTGGGGAGGTGGGGGTTGGGGCAGGGTGTTGCAACTCTCTAGACTGTCTGTCTGTCTGCAGAGAGGCAGCTGGACCTGTGCACGGTGCTCTTCTCGTGCCACGCCGGCTTTGAGTGCATCAGCAGTGGGGGCGGCAATGCCAGCTGCACGTCTGTGTGCCACAGAGACTACTGCAAAAACCACGGCATCTGCACGCATGCGCACAACCACGAGCCCGTGTGCCAGTGAGTGTCAGGCTAGGAGCAACCCCCTGGCTCAGGGCCCAGCAGGCGCTAGGCTAGGGTAGGGCACCCCACGGCAGTGTGTGGCGAAGAAATGCCATTCTGGTCTGGTCTCCTCCTGGTGTGGAGGAGCCTGGCGTGAATAACGGGGACTCCGGTCACTGCTGGGGTAAGAGTCTGTGGGCAGGCGCCGCCCTCTCTGCCCAGCTCCCGTTGCCCTGTGCACCCAGTGTCCCAGACTGAGTCATCATTGGCAGGGAGGGGAGCCCCGAGGGCCTGGCACGGCCGGGCAGGGATGATGGGGGGGCAGCGAATGGGCAGGAGGGGGACCTGGGGCCCGCATGCTGGGGAGCAGAGCCTGCCCCTCTGACCGTCTCCATCGATGCTGCAGGTGCCCCACTGGCAGTGACTACTGGTTCATGGGCCCGCGCTGCGATTACAAGGTGACCCAGCAGAGCCTGCTGGGCGTGGCCTGCGGGGTGCTGCTGACTGTGGCCCTGCTGGGCGTTGCCGTCACCTGCCTGGTGGTCCGGAGATTCAAGGTGCTGCTCCTGGAGGCCAGGGTTGATCAGACCGAAAGCAGGTGAGGAGGTGCGGCTGGGCAAGGCCCAGGTCTGGGTGAGGCCAGAGCCTGCTAAAGAGCCTCTCCCCTTTGGCCCTCGGGTTGGTGGTGGCCATGTGAGGCTGGTGCCCCCTTTGCCCTCCTGGGGGGTTGGGAGCCTGCATAGTGTGGAGGGTGGCTCAGCCCCACACTCCGGCTGTTACTCTGCAGCTCTGCGTGGCCTGAGCCCCCAGCTCCCATGCGCTGGGGTAGACTATGGCTAGTCCCAGCCACCTCCTGGGGATGGGGCAGGGTTGGGAAATGCCTTCTGAGCCACCTGTGTTGGGAGTGTTGCACTGGGCACAGGGAGACGTGCCCCAGCCCTGCTGAGCCCTTGGCAATGCTTCTGTTCTCATGGAGGCAAATCAGTCATATGTTTTCCGGGAGTCCCCAGCTGCATTCACCCCCTCTGCCCCTGCCCAGCCACTTCCCTGTGCCTTCCACACCCACCTGGAAACACCCTATACCCTGCCCGGGGGCACTGCCTCTACCCACACCTCTGTGCACCCCTCCAGCTGGGTCTCTGGACCCAGGGCCCCTGGGAAACCATGCACCCTCCTGCCCCTTCAAGGTGCTGTGCCCACCTGTCCCCCCCCTTCCTACCTGGGACAATCTTAGGGAATCTTGTCCCCAGGTACTACAGACACCACGTCTCCAGCCAGGGCCAGCGCTTCCATTTAGATGACCTAGGTGGTCACCTAGGGCACCAGGATTTGGGAGGGCGACAGGCTGCTCCGGTGGACCTCCCGCAGGTGTTCCTGCGGAGGGTCCGCTGGTCCTGCGGCTCTGGTGGAGCATCCGCAGGCATGCCTGCGGCAGGCCCACCGGAGCTGCGGGACCAGCAGACCCTCCGCAGGAACGCCTGCGGGAGGTCCACCGGAGCCGTGGGACCGGTAAGCGGCAGAGTGCCTCCCCCCCCCCCCCGCAGCGTGCTGCCGTGCTTGGGGCGGCGAAATGGCTAGAGCCAGCCCTGCGCCTAGGGTGCCAAAAACCCTGGCGCCGCTCCTGTCTCCAGCTCCCCGGCCCCCCCCAGTGGGGCACCTCGCAGTTGCTTGTACACAGAGTCCCTCTGCCCCCGGCCGGCATGCTCCCCTCCCCGCCAGTTCACCCTGGTTTGTGCCAGAGGTGGTGCCAGGCTCCGCGCGCCGCTGATTCCCTGAGGGCAGCTGGAGAATGGATGCGATCCCAGTGCTCCGGGGGTGAGGAGGGGGGAGGTGGGGGAGGCTTTTGAGGCTGTTCTGCCGGGCTGTGGCTGCTGTGGGCTGGGAGCTGGTTGCGGAGTTGAAGGGGGGGGTGGGGGATGTCGCTGACTCGCCCCTGTGACTGGGGCAGGGTGTGTTAAGCTCCCGGGCCGCCTGTCCGCAATTTCACGCGTGAGGTGACCTGGGAAACGAGGCTGGTCCTGCCCAGACAAACTCTGCGGGGCTGGTCGCCGTTCCTAGGCTGGGGAGGGAAGCAGGGAGCACGAGCACCCCTCCACTCGTGAGTTGCTCCCTCCGCTGGCACCCTGGGCTCTGCTAGCTGGGGAGTCTCTCAAGAGGCTTCACGACCAGCTTGTCCTCTTGGGGCTCACTGACCGACTAGGCTGGCCCAGCCTCGTAGGGCCTGGACACGTCTTTTACATGGCTCTGCTGATGCGCCTTGATCCTGACCCACAGCCCTGCCTTTCCCCCACCTACACACAGCGCTGACAATGCCCCAGCCGCAGTCTCAACCTGCTGGCCCTGTTATCCCAGCCCTGCCTCTTCCCCTCCCCATCCTGCCCTGTTGTGCCCTGTTTCCTCCCCCTATTCCAACTGTGCCGCCCCACTCTGTCTCCCCTTCTCTCTCGCCAGCTCCGTCTCAACCCACAGGCCCATGATCCCAGCCCTGGCTCTGCCTCTGCCCCCAGTTCAGCGGAATCTGAACCCTGAGGCAGGACAATGGCCGGTCTGGCTGAGGGGTTGCTGGAACAAGGTCCCTGTTTCGGCTGCCCAGAGGGGTCAGTGTGAGGTGATGTGAGGGCTGAGTGCAGTCAGTGCCTCTGCAGCCAGCCTCGTTTCCTGCCTGTGGGAGAGCGCTATCTCCCCAGGGCTCCCTTCTAGGGACAGGCAAGGAGCGGGAGGCTGCGGAAGCTCCAGCGGAAATCCGGCTCAGGAGGAATTTGGGCCTTAACGAGAGCAGAGCCATTGTTCTGGGCCTCCTGCGAGGACTGTGCTGCACCGCTCCAACATGCTGTCAATGGCCAGGGGCTGACAGACAGGGATCGCCTGGCTGCTGAGCCGTGGTGGGGGAATGCAGAGGGGCCTGGCTACCAACTGCTCTGGGGCTCTAGAATCGCTCCCCAGCAGGGGAGAAAGGACTTGTTTAGCTCAGAGAGGAAATGAATTAGGGGACATGACAAACATTTACAGAAGAAAGACTGATAGTTCCTGGCTCTCATATAGTAATGTCACTGGAATGTTCTGGGACACTCGAGTGGGAAATTCAAAACTGGTGAAAAAGGAACAACTTGTCCTACTGTGCAGAGTGGAACTCACTGTCACAAGATATTGAGGTCCTGAGCACAGCAGGAATGAAAGGCGTGTTAGATAGAGGAATGAAAATATTCAGCATTAAAAAATAAAATAACTCCCCATAAAGTTTTGGCAGGGATATAAAACCTCCTACTCCCAATTGCAAAAACAGGCAGGATGAAGGCTGCATCTCCTACAGCCACCATCCTGTAGCACTGCCCCGCAGGATTTCTTCTCTGCACCAGCTGGCATCAGGTGGGGTTGGAGACAAGGCACCAGAGCTGGTGACCTCTGGCGCTGATGTAGCCTGGCCTGAAAGGCAGCAGCTCGGCTATGGCATAGTGCCACCTTGCTTGGAGCGCCCCCTTCCCAGGCAAGATGTAGGGTTTGGTGCCAGGGAGGATGAAAACAGCAATTTTTTTTTTTTTAGCTGAAGCTGCCAGCAAGTGGGCCCAGTAAGTGCATCAGGAGGGGGGATGGGCACATTTTAAAGAAAAGAAAGGCGGGGGGGGGGTGCAGGATGGAGGCTAGTGCAGTTGAAGGGCTGCTGTTTGTGGCAGGGCCTCAGCACGCTGGGGTGGCTCCACAGGAGCAGCCTTGAATAATGTCTCCAAGTAACGTTCCTGGGCAGGGGGCCCTGAATGGGTGGAACCAGTCCTGGCTGTTACATCGATCCCTGTGGTCAGCTCTGGGCAGCACAGAGAGGAAGGCTGAGCTGCTGCAGCCCAGCCTGCTCACCTCAAACACCCATGGCTGGGGCAGCAGCTGCTAGATGATGCTGGGGGGCATAGCCAGCCTCATGCCCTGTGACTGGGGAGTGGGGCAGGGCACAGCAGGTGGGTGGGGCAGGACTGCAGCCTCCTTGTGCAGGCAGGAGCCCAGCAGGGGGTATGCAACACCTCTCCCTCTCCGCAAGTGGAAGTATCTTTACGAGCCCCTTTCTGTGACAATGATACCCCCCTTCCCCCAGTAAGCACATTTATACTCCTGCCATCCAGCCCCTGGGCAGCAGTGTAAACACAAGGGCCCAGAGTCTGTGAGGCTGGGGGCAGACGCCAGGGCTGGAGCTGGTGGGGCAACAGGGGAATGACTTCTCCATGCTCCATGTGCAAAGGGCTAGGACCCAAGAGCAAGAGGCAAGCTGCTGGAAGATACGCTAAAGCCCCCGCTGCCCAGACAGCAGCAGCTGTGCGCCACCATCACTGTGCTGGAAAGCAAACCAACCCCCATGTCTCTCACAGCACAGCCAGCAGCACTGCTGGTGCACAGCTTGTGTCGATTGGTCAGTGTTGTACACAGCCTGGCTAAGGCCAGTTGGCTATCACTGCCCTCTCTGTAGTGTGAGAAGCCTCAGTGCTCCACTGACCTACCTGGTCGTCTTCAGTAAGGGTGGGGACTTCTGCCCAAGGAGCCAAACCCCAACAGCAGCAGGCCGCTTGCCATCTGATGTTATTTGTCCTTACAGAACATGCCCCACCCCTGGCTAGAGACTGTGTGTGACTTGGAGTAGAGGGGAAACACTTACCAAAGTGCATGGCAAGGCCACACTGCTGCAGGAAGCAGAGGGGAATATTGAGGCTGGGGAGGGAGTTTAAAGGGCAGAGGTTTCTGAAGACAGTGCTAGGGCCTCAGAGTTCAGCTTTCACTGAACCGTGTTTACTTCAGTGGGTTGGAAAACTTCAGCTACAGAACTGTCTTCTGCCGGGCGCAAGCAAAGATACCCACTACCAGCCACCAGGAGGTTTCTGGCTAGCATGGCAGTGGACTTGTTACAGTGCATGGATCTGCCTTTGGTGGGGTATCATTTACAATACTTCCTTGGGCTTTAACTAGGGCCCTGGCCCCATCATTAGTGCCACATTAGACCTGAGGCCTGCACGGAGGCAGCTATTAACATTGGGCAGCACCCACTTGACGTGGGCTAAGCATCTTACCACCCCAAGCTGCAGCCTAACAGATGTGCCGAGGGCACTGTGTACAGTTCACAAACTGAAGGCCACGCAGCAGCCTAAAACCTGCTTGTGGCAGATAACAGCCCTTCCTGTTCCTTTTAAACTGGTGCCAGAGACTGGCAACCCTGGGCTGGCAGGTAGCTGCAACTTGTGCTTAACCAATGTGGAAGTGGGTTTAAGAAGGCAGGAACACAGCACTCTTATTCCAGAACAAGCATGTCCATGCATGGGCTTGGTCAGAAACAGCTAGTGTGCTTCATAGTCACTTCAAGTGACGTGCAGCCAAGCCTCTACTTCCCTTTGCTGCCCCTTCTCCTAGGACTAGACACCAGTGAGTCAGAGCTAATGGGTTTAAACAGTGCCAAGCACGTCATGCGGCAGCGTTCTCACGTGCAGCTCAGCTCTTCACAGGCTGTATAATGAAACTCTGCCTTATATGAGCGCCTGTTAAGGCCCTGCGCTAAAATGACTGGCTTGTACCAGTAATCCAGTAGCCTTGCTTTAGGAACTGCTACAACAGTCCTGCCTTGTTCTTTCAGCTACCGCCGGTTTTGTCGCCTTGATGATGTGTCAGCTCAATACTGGTCTCAGTCTTGGCTCGCCTCTGCTAATTCCTTGGACAACCCAGGCTTCAGCAACTCTGAGGAGCTGCTCCACTTACAGATGCTAGACAACAGTTGTTGCAGCTGTAAGGATGACACTATGGTCGCAGACAGCTACAAGCAGCAGACCACAGCTATCAGCACAGTTTGCAGGCCCAGGTAACTCTGCTCATCAGTATGTTCTGCTCCATTATCGGTTTAGGAAAATGCATGTTTTAATAAGGCATAGGAGAGTCCAGGCTTACCTCTGTTATAGTCTACTGCAGTGGGGACAAGCTTACTTGGATGCCAGTGTTGAGGGATGTTAGGGGAGACAGGAGCACGTGACTGGAATAGCAGAGATGAGTTAATTTCAGAGCATGCAGGAGCCCTTCACTTGTGGCTGCTTTCCAGCTGCACCACTGTAGTGGTTTTCACTAAGGCCTGGGCTGCACTTAAGTTCTGGCAGCAAAGCTGTATCAGCTAGGAGCATGTGTAACCCACACACCCTCTGGGGGTGGGGTTCTGTGCCATCTAGTGGCACTGAGACAGAAAACTTAGCGATCAGATGAGTCTGCTCTACAGCATTAGCTAACAGGCAGTTGGCTTGTAACTCATGCAGTAGAGGCTCCTGCACTAAGCTCCAGAGAGCCCCGGTTCAATCCTGCCCACTGACAACCAGGGGCATCTGTTACACATGGAAACAAATCACACCTTGTAAGTGACACAGCTATGCTGCCAAAAGCCCTAGTGTAGCTGCAGATATACAATTACTTATTCCGTATGGGGAACTGGTTTAAAAAACTTTTGCTGTATAAGCAGCATCGCCCTTGGAGGGGTTTGCCTGTCTCTCTACCAGCAGTGGTCAAGGCCACATGTCTGCTATGAAGTCTACAGTGGAGGGGAGGGAGGGATGGACTGGCTGGGCCAGTTGGCTCTGGTTAACAGGACAGCAGGGCACTCACAAAGGATGTGCATGGGGGTGAGTGAGTTCAGCAGCAGTTTTTGGGAAGCCATCTTTGTTCTTGGCAGAGATTTGTTGATCTGACACCCAGGCCATGTTTTGGTTTTAAACTCCAATTTGACAGCTCGACCCCCATTCACTCACACCACTGTGTCAGCAGACCTATGGGCCCCCCTGCAGTAAACCCTGAGCAGACTTTTTGGTGGTGGGGGAGATCTCACAGGAAAGGGCAAAATTTGAATGTCAAGGTACAGCAGCTGGCCCTGCCTCTGGCATAGGGCCAATACCTCCTACAGGCCAGCAAAGGCTTATTGAGGGAAGAGGCCATCAAGCTTTAAACAACTTTCCACTGTTATTGCTTATTTTGAGCTCACGACAGGACACTAACCAGAAATGTGTTTAATTGGCTTCCAGGGGTGTGAATGGAAAAAGGAATGAAATAAAGTTTCCAATTTCAGAAACAAACTGCTGTCTGTAAGATAACAGCCCCTCTCCCTGCTGAGGGGGTTCTGGCTGCAGAGAGATAGGACAATGCGGGTCTCCATCAATCCCTGGGAGCCTGCTTCATCGCTACTTTTAAGTAGTCTCCGCCAGGCAGAAGTAGTGATGCTTTTTAAAGCCTGAGAATTAGTTTGATCCCTTTTTGCCCCATGTCATTTCCCATGGGTGAAACTGATCCCCGCCAGTAGAACTTGCATTGAATTTGTACATTTAAAATGTACATCCTGGTACAGTCATTCCTGGGATACATGCAGAGGGGTAGGCCACCTGCACATCTCCAGCTTCCATTAGCTTTTGGAAGTGCTGGATTCATGTGTTCAGAACCCTCCAGCTGTCCAGGACTCAGGTATTTTTTTAATGCCATGCTCCAATTGGTCCCTTGAAGACTTCACTGGCCAAACATCTGAATGATTCCTCAAGCTGTGCTTATGTCAGGCAGCAGGCTCTGTGCGCATGAAGTGCTGTAATGCTTCCCCTTGATAGCCACCTGCTCCTACCCCTTCCACGAGAGTTTTCTGCAATTGTCCCTATGCAGATTCTCAGGAACTGACTGCTAGGGGGGATGGGACCCTGGCCCAGATTCTCTAGTGTGCTTTAGGAACAACAGCAAAGATTAAACGGTAGCTGACAAAAGAATAAAGTGCTAGGAAGATTTTTTTGTTTTACATCTTTATTCACAACCTCAATCTTTTCTTCTAGCTTTCACTATGACTGGGACACAAGTTCTAGTAGCATAAATGATCCCATGATTGACTCTGGAAAAGCCAGTGATATTTCTGTGTCAAGTTGGCCAATGGAACCAGTTCAGTGGACACCCTTTCCAATTTTACATCATCTTTCCAGACAACGGCCGGTAAGCAGAGCGCTAACCACCCAGAACAATAAGTCAGTCTAGGCAGTGATTAAGTGTTAACATAAAAGTTATGCTGAGAGGCAGAAGGTAAGTCAGAAATTATAAACAAGCCTTTTTTTAAAAACAGATGTTAATATTCTAACAAATTCATTTCAAAGTCTTCACTTCCAGCTGTACAATTTACCTTTTGCTTTAATTACTGACCCAAAATCTGGTTATACCTTCAAAGGAAGGGGTTACTGATCACTAGCATGCTCTGGCCACACCTTGCGTCTCCTTTTCCTAAACTGAAATCCAGCACAGATGCTGAGAAAGGCTTGGGGTTTTGCTGTGGTCCACAACCCACTTAGCTGAGACTGGAAGAAGCCTCCACTGACCAGTTTTTCAGAGGCTGGAAGTTTCATAAGTGTTTCCTCCTCCTTCATGTACATGAGTTTAACTCTCAGAAATAGACGGAAATGTTTTTGAAGCTACACACAGGGCCAAAACCCCTTCTGAAGTAGTCTGCAACATGAGTAGAGGTGAACATGGCTTGCTGAGGTGAGCTGGGCTCTCAGTCAATAGCTAGTACTAGGCAACCTTAGTCTCTTGTCACTAAAAGATGAAATTGCTTTCTCCGCAGCCCAAAGCTAGTAGGCGACCTCATTCCTACTGTGAGGGGATGGAACTGGTCAATCTTGAAAGAAGTTGGACAGCCTAAAAATGGCAGACTAAAGACAGGCAACGGTTGTCAGCTTTTAAAACCAACCACGTTTTATTTTCACATAACAAGCTCAATGAAGGAGTTTCCAACACTTTGACAATACAATCAATGCAGGTATGATGTCAGTTCTAGTCAATGCAGAGTGCTGAAGATCATCAGCAAAACCTTTCAGCAGTATTTCAGACTGGACGTTAGAAGCCAGCTTTGGTTTGGGACAAGGTAGCTGATCGTAGTAAGTAGTTACAGATAAGTGTTGAGTTAACACAATGCTGGCATCCAACAAAGTAAACGATTTACACCAGGCAAGCTGAGAATAAACTTTTTGAAGTCACATCATATTACGTACATATATGGTCTGCTCTACAGCCATTTCAGAACAAGCTAAGCCACTGTGAAAAGTGAAATACAAATTAAGCGCTGCTGCATTGTTCATTATGATTTATGTAAATGAGGTATAAATTTAACGCCAGTACATGTTTAAGCATTAAACTTTATTTTCCAAAATGCTCTCCTTATTGGCAAGTGTCCTGTTGAGGATCTAGCGGGGCACAAATGGTGGGGTTATTAGAAACCTTGAGATTTATCAGTACAGCCAGGATCAGGGCAGCCTGATCCCAAAGGTGCTCAAATTGGGTAAAGCAGAGCAAGCTGCAGTTCTCTACACTTATTCTCTCATGTCAGAGTGAGGATATTGAGGGAGATTTTTGCCAGAATCAAATGCAGATTTGTTTACCTTTCTAAAGAGTATCAGAATAAAAGAAATCCAAACTATGACACACAGTTATAGCAACACAGATTTTCATTGTCTAGAAAACAGCCTAAATAAAGTCACCCCAAAATAGACAATTATATGCTGAGCAGCCAAAAACATCATGATTTATTAATATCTGAAGAAACTTCATAATTCAAACACAACCAAACTGTACATTTTACAATCACGTTCTATTTGTAAACAGTTAAAAGCCACTGACTTCTTTTGCATCTTAGGACACAAACAGAATCAAGGCAATGAAATGATGGCAATTTCTGCACTGTTAAAATTTTTACCCTTGCTTAGTCTTTCATTCTTCAACTAAACAAGCACAGTATAATACCATTGGTGGCAAAAAAAAAAAAAAAAAAAAAAAAAAAAAAAAAAAAGTAACATTACATTTGCAAGAACTTTTTAAACATTTAAAACTTTATACAACAAACAATTCTGTAAGCCCAATAACTTGGTTACAGTATGCATAGTTACTCAGTTCGGCTTTAAGGTACAACAGTTAAACATTAACACAGTCACAAGAGCAGAAACAGGAGCCACTCGATGGGATTACAAAAAAATTGTATAACTACAGATTATTAGCAAACCACCACCACTCACTAATAAAAAGACAGCATCAGAAAGCAGTATGTCAAACTCCAGCTTGAAGCATTTTTTTTTGGCAGAGAAAAGTCTTACAGAGCAATAAGTAGTATCAGTGCTAAAAGTTGAGTTTTTTTTCCTATAAGAAACTACAAGGAGATTTTACTGGGGAACTGGTTTTCCTGAGAGCCATGCTCTTTGATTTAGAGACAGGAATAGAAAACAAAAGGACATGGCCAAACACTGTTCATTATTCCCAGAGATAGAAAGCGTCTTGTTTCATCCTCAATTTTTTTTTGTCTTTTTAAAAATTTTTAAAATGATGGAAGAGTAAACATTTTTCTCAAAAAACAAAAAATATTCTGTAAACAAGAAGGCCCCAACATGGGCACCCCCAAAACAAAATGAAAAGCCTATTGAAAGTGCAGGACCCCCCTGGCTTGCAGGCTGGGTTGCAAGTCACAGCTGTGGCCACAGTTTTTTAAACTGTAGAGCTAAATTCTTTAGTTTTATACATGAAAAAACTGGTGCAATACTTTCATTCATAATCCTAAAGTCAGTATCATAACTTGATCTTGAAACGCCACAATACCACAATAAGGTAGGCATACATCAAGGCATAGTAGAGAGCGCACACTGTTTGTTAAGAACATCCTTGAGTAAACATTTACACATGAACTGCTGCCTCCCTGATATTGCCGATTACACAGAGAGACCATCAGTCAGTGCAAAGTTAAAAAAAGCTCATACTCCAACATTATCAGCAAAATGCAAAAAAATTATGGAATTCAAAGAATAAACATGATGAATATACACAAATGAGCTCATTCTAAGCAGTTTTTGTATAGATAGCACTATCTGGAAGTGTAAATATATACTTTTTCACATTATAACATTGGCCTGCATGATTCAAGTATTCAAACTGATATGTTTTGGGCTAAAACAAAGTGGAAAATGTGCAGAAAGTAACTGTTTCCACAGGTGACCCCCTCACTGTAGGTGAAAAGTCCAAATTAGTGCTGTTTTGTTACATCTTGAGGTCACAGTTTATTAGCTGAAAAAGTAAAAAGGTTACATGGACTCTCCACCTCCACCTAGGTGGTCAACAGAAAGGAAAGCATTGATGGGGGATGGGCTGCTAATTCCCCTGGTGTCACTGCTGCTTGGGGTACCCCACAGGCTTGTGGAATAGTTGGGGCTCCCCCAAAGTGAAGTGCCATGAAGGTCTCCACTGCTAGTTCCCGACAGCCCAGCACCATTCCAGTGATTTAGATCATTACGGTTTGAGAACGAATGGGAACCATCAATGGATCCAAGTCGGTTCTGGCTGGATCCAAAAGACTGCCAGCCAGGAGAAGGAGTCAGAGACTGGCCTTGTGCAAAGAAGCGGCTAATCTCCTCTTCACTGGCAAACTCAGCCAGAATAGTAGTGTTCCCTAATACACACCTGGGGAGGGAGAAGAGAACAAAAATGGTTTACAAAGAGACGGGTATGTTCTTGTATTGTGTCCAAATATCTGTGTTAACAGAAGTCACTGCAGTGCCCTGTCGTTTATGAGAGTGCACCATTGCATGTTAAAATCTTTGGCACTGAGCAGTGTCCTTGCACCCCTCCTACACAAATATGCAATAAAACCAGAATGAGGGCATTTATTACCTTTTAAATTTAGACCCAGACTTACATGTGCAGAGATTTTTGTGCCTTCACTACCTCTTCTTTTGAACTGTAACGGACCAAAGCATTACCATGTGGGAGGTTAAGGTGGAATGTTATTAGTGGACCGTGCTGCATGCACAGAGTACGCAGGGTTGAGCCATCAATCTAAGGATCAAACACAAGATGTAAAAAAAAAAAAAAGTGTACACAGACCAAGCCATTCAACCTGTTCTGAGGGGCTATTTTTAGGTTACAGCGCCATCTATTGCCTGAGGGCTGTATTTGCAATCTATTATATTCAATACGCATGCCAGTCATTCGTACCTGAGGTGTAAGGTTTTTTAGAACAAGCCAATTCGTTATTCTCCCTGAGCTGCTCTCACCCCAGCTTGAACCTAAACAAGGATAAATACAAAGTAAATACCACACCACACTTCTAATAACTATCTACCACAGAACAGGAGTGTATAAAACTGCAGCATAGTTAACAGAAATGGTTACCACCACATGGGAAAAAGAAGGAAATACAGAGCTTCCTTGTCATAGCAAAACTGGTAAGAAAGTGTTTATTCTGGGAGCAGTGTAAGATTCAGGATGCCCTTAACTCTTCCTTTCTTTGACTGGGTGGTGTAATTAAAATGATACATAGCTACTCTGTCTCTTAAATGTTACTGTTATGTGAAACAATAAAAAAAAAAGTGTTTCTCCATTTTGACTTGTCATAATAGTTCAGCATGGCTCTTTCGCATGTTTAAAGAGGCAATGCACTGCCAGCATTCAATTCGTTACTCTATAAATGATTCTGTGAAAGGAGCTCAGCAAACAACTCCATGCAGTTTTATAGGTATGGTAATTAAACTGCACAACTTGATAAAGAGCTGGAAGCTAAGGTGGTCTACAAGTCAGAATGAACATAAAACACAATATTTCTGCCATATGTGGTATTTCAACTTTGGATATTAATGATTCTTCAGAAATGCAGTTTTCTTAGGAAATACAGACAGATTTTTGTCCTTGGAATGATATCTCTACAACATTCTTGAGTTACATTTCTGATTCAAATCACAACCCAGAATCTGCCTAGTTTAACTCTTACCAGGGGTGTATCTGGCATCAGAATTTCCCCATCCTCCACCCAAACGAAGGGAGTTATCCCATGTGGACAAAGGTGGTTTCTGGCCTGTCAGCCCCGGTGGCGGGCGGGACGGAGCAGTGATGCTTTTAGGCGGCAAAGGGACCTTCCACAGCTCATGAGCCAGAGAGGTGTTAGTGACTGAACCAGGAGACCATGTTGATTTGGAATCACTGTTTCTGGCTACTAAAAGAAAGATGAAGAACAATGACAGTTTTCATACAGGATTTAGTCATAACATTTCTAGCACTGCCAGTGACTACGAATAATCAGGCACTGGTACAGGATACAGGACAAAGGGAAGTTGTGGTTTCACCATCACTAGACAGTCTCAAAGATGAGCCATTTGTCGGCTTAGCAGAATTCGTTTTTTTGGCAGATTCGATTTTTTTCATAATTTTGATGGCTATCAATATTTAATTTTAAGCATTTTTATATTTTATTCGATTTAAATTTTCAGCTTTGGGAAATTACAGGGAGTCAGAAAATTATTTAATGATAACAATGTTCAGGTTCAAAAAGTTAAAAGCTTTATAACCATTAAGACACTCTGTATCTTTTGACATATGATGCCGACAGTGTAAACAGCATTAAGTCAAACTAACAAGTTTTCATGCAGCATTTCTCTTACTTTTATCAAAATTTACAAACAGGGAAAGTAGTATTTTTTTTGTCTGTGTGTATGGGGAAAAAACCCCCAAAGTTTACTGGCATTTACCAATAAAAATCCAAGCCTTTCAAGCCTAACTATAGAGAAATAGCTAGTGAGGAACTGAAATGCTGTATGAATCTGTGAAACTTATTTTGAGGTAAAGAGGGAAAATTAACAAAATGACCTTAGAGAGTCCATTCAATCTTTACCTCAATGGATCTTCACATATTTTGGGAAGCTTTTCCTCATAGCATATGATTAAGTATTTATCCATTTTCTCATTTTCATAGTCTAGAAAGCAGCCACTATAATTATACAGCTGTTTCTCCTCCTCTCAAACATCTTCATGCATGCTTATTGTATCAAAATGAATGTGTGAAATATGAACAGGTAGTTAGCCACCGTCCACCACAAACTTCTCCCTTTTTAGTTTAATGATAAATATATGAAATTCTTTCAAAAATTTATAGCTCAGATTCAGATACAAGGAGCGAACCAAGGTCCCCCTGACTGTCAACCTGAACTTCATACTTCAGGGGAATAAGATTTACTTGGCGTTTGTTAACGTGGTTCAGAATTCGTAAGGCTTCAAAATTCTGCTGAAAATTGCTTAAAGTGAAACCAAAAGTCATCATCCTGGAAATCAGTGACAATGTCACTGAGAGGAAACCTTCCGTAGTACTTTTAATTACTATTCAGTGAACTGCGCAGAAGGCAGGCAAAGTGAGGGCTGGCTCTGAACTTTGAGCAATACAGAGACCTTACCTGAAGTGCTTTGTGCTGTACTGCTGAGGGAAACATTGTAGTTGGAGGCACGAATGGATGACCAGGCACTAGTTGAAGGCAGCGCGGTGTTCAAAGATGAGGATGACCCTATTAAAAAATGTAAGTTACACAAAGAATAGTCTCTGCAGGGGATCCAGGTGAAGATGGTTGGGGCTCAGGAGGGGGGTCTGGGTGTGGAGAGATGGGGCTCGGAAGGCAGGGGTAGTGGAGGGGGGGGGCTCAGTGGGGTTTAATGTGGCGGGGATCCAAGTGCAACTGGTTGGATCAGTGGGGTGGGGGCTGGGTGTGGGGGGCTCATTGGAGGGGTCCAGGTGTAGGGGAGTAGGGCTTGTTAGGGTGAGGGTTCGATGGACCTGCTTAAACGGGAGAGCCCCAGCATGCCAGGCTCCTGCTTCTCCCCGCAATTCCTCTATTCCCTTTCCTTCTCCATCCCCCTAACCTCACTCCCACATTCCCCTCCCCCTGCCCTATTCCACACCCCTTTCCTTCTCCACTGGTTTCTTCCTCCCTTCACCCCCCTCCCCTTCATAGAATATCAGGGTTGGAAGAGACCTCAGGAGGTATCTAGTCCCACTCCCTGCTCAAAGCAGGACCAACCTTCCCTCATTTCTCCCACGCACACCATGGGCACTTACTGTTGCAGAGAACAGAAAACAGGAAGGCTCCCAGCATACAGAAGAGGAGCCTGACTGGCACTAGGATCCAGGAGGCAGCGTTCAGCTGCAGAATCAGCAGAGCTGAGACACAGTCTCTTTCAGCTAGGCTCTGCTGCTCGCAGAATGAGGGGGCAGTGGCATAACCCTGTGTGCCCCACATGCCTTGCCTGTTTGGAGGGGCAATCGCGCCCCCCCCCCCCAAAAACTGTGTCCAAGGTCGTCCCCAATCTCCCCCCACCAGCAGCTTCCCTTTGCTTCCCCACTGTTTTCTGCAGGGAAATGCAGGAAATCTGCAGTGGGTGGGGCGTTTCTGTGGGTGTGCAGTCCAGCAGAACCCCCCGGGAGTAATTGTTGCCCTGCACCCAGAAACTCTGCTGCATCCTCAGGATATTTTTCTAGCCATGAAACCTGTACTGTCACAAATATTAAATGAGGATCTGGGAAAGTGGCAATCCTCATCCTTTAGCAAAATGTCTTTCCAGGTAGCTGGATAGTGATCCACTTATACATACCACTGTTCCTGTCCCTGAGGTGGTCAACTTCCCGCACAGTATTAATTGAAAGATTGTTTATGACACTGCCAGGAGTGACGTAAGGGTCAGTTTCAGGGTCGATGTTTGGATAACCTTTCCATGGCTCACCAGGACGAAATTCTAGGAATAAAAAAGATTAAAAAAAAAGTTTACAGACATGAAGTTGGCTTATTTCCTTTTACAGGAAATTCCTGTCTAAGCCCTATAAAATCTTAATCATGTCCTACATGCCAACATATCTAAGCTTCTAATTTATTCTCTCTCAATTTAATTTCCTTGCTCCTACTTTTTTTTTTTTTTTTTTTTTTTTTTTTTTTACACACATCTGTCGCCAGGGCAAAATTTCAAAGCATGGGGAAGCTCCATGTATGAAAAAGTCATTAACAAGACAGACCTCAATACGATCCCATTAAACGCATGGCCACAACGATTTTTACTTCTAATGCTTGACAAATGAAGAAGAAAAACTACTGAATAGATGTATAGCATGCAATGAGATAACTAATGCCAAATTTTACCTGGTGGCCAGTTAACACTGCTAGAGCCATTAGGCGATTTGGCACGTGGCCAGCCATCCCCAACAGATCCAGGAGGACTGGCTGGTGAATTACTGCTGTTCATAAAGTCATATGGAACAAATGGGGAATCTTCCAGCCTAAAACCACTTGAAATAGCACCTGTTAAAGAAAACAGGATTATTAAATATTCTCAGCTGACCTCACAGAACCATAAACCTCATCCCTTGCACATGTGGCATATTCATAACACACACACAGCTGAAAAGGTTCACTGGGTCAGATTTTAACTCCTGATTGTATCATTTCAGACTTGCCGTGGGCACAGCGTATTTTAAGTCTGAGCAGCAGAAGTGGAACATTTGCAAGTTTTTTCCTTATTAAAAATGTGCTTCTGGGTGATTTTCCAGGTTACAAGACACTTGCCATTAATAATCAGATCAATAACCTCAAACTCCTGGTGTTTTATCTGTTTGTAGTTCTTATCGACCCAAAATAAGACATGGACATGTCAAGGTCTTCAGCACTCCAGTGTGGAAGTGAAGTGGCTGTTAAAACCATGGCTCTCAGGGGAGACTCTGCAGGCTTCCCCCTCTTTTCCACTGTTGACGGGCTCATACACTGCCCCATTAACTGGCACGAAGGAATTCTTATTCATCATCACACTAAATAAAACAGAATACCCATATGCCAAAAGGAAACATCTACCAGAAAATGTGAAGTTTGTAAATGAATATGAATTTATCAAATGAAATATGAGAATCAGATTTTCTAGGTTACTATGTGCTTCATTCCCAGAATGAAAATCTTTCTGGACTGAATTCTAGTAGTTTGTATCGGAGGTAACATGGTTCCTTACATATATTTATTACTAATACAAGCCCTGTAAATAACAAATGCAAATAATTACAAAGTAGGTTAGTAGCCATGTACAGCAATTAGCTTAGCAGTACTCTGTATTCAAAATATGTGGCAGGGTCAAATCTAAGAAGAACTCAAATCCTGCAGGTAAATTCATGAATAAGTCTATGTCTAAAAGAGAAGAACTCTCCTGGATCCATTTGCAAAGTGCAAAGAGTACTTCTGCATACTCAGTCTCCAAAAGCCTGTGCTAATTACATAGTCAATTCATTGACAAAGGTGTTTTGTGGATTTTAGCTTTTTAAATAAACCTGTTGGCTAACAGCATCTGGCACAAAATGACAGAACTGACAGGGCAACTAGAACGTTAATCCATTTTTTGATAGTGCTCACAAGGGTGGGGAAATTCCAGAAAGCAGTGGTTGTAGATCTCAATAAACCTTAAGTTATGTCACGGTCACCACCAGCAAACAGATATAATTGTTATCACAAAGTTATTTCTGGAGTAGTGATAATTTCCTCGGATATATACATCTTCTATAGGCCACAGCAGGCTCAGACCCATCAAGTTTCTAACATTGAGGTAACTCTTGTTTCTGAACAAATCAAGGTAAGAGCAGCACATCGCATCTACAGGCACGTATGGATAATGATTAGCTTTCAGAACAAACAAGTGCAGTACAAGGATAATGCCACTAGATGTTTAGGGCAGTGAGGACTTTCCATAGTGTTAAAGCAGCTGACAAATCTAAAAATACAACTAATGCAGCCCCAGAACTGAATTGCAATGAGGGACCGTGTGAGGCATTTTATAAGTATTTATTTAGAGACTGTAT
Source organism: Chelonoidis abingdonii (assembly GCF_003597395.2). Taxonomy (NCBI): domain Eukaryota; kingdom Metazoa; phylum Chordata; order Testudines; family Testudinidae; genus Chelonoidis; species Chelonoidis abingdonii. Next base: position 1,329,092 of record NC_133777.1, read on the forward strand.
GTCAAGTTTCAATCAGATGAGATTTCAGGTGATTTAACATTGTTAAAATGCCAACTGGAGTCCTGATTACAGAATCACAGCACTGATTTATGTCGTAGATTTGTTTGTTTGCTTGCTTATTCTAACATGGGTTATAGTAAGCCTATTTTCCTACCCTTTACAAACACTTATATGTACATACCAACAGAGTGTCCTGTGGCACCTTTAAGACTAACAGCTTACTGGAGCATAAGCTTTCATGAGTGAATACCCACTTCATTATGTGTCTCACGAAGTGGGTATTCACCCACAAAAGCTTAAGCTCCAATACATCTGTTAGTCTTAAAGGTGCCACAGAATACTCTGTTGCTTTTTACAGATCCAGACTAACATGGTTACTCCTCTGATATATGTACATACACATTCTCAATCCAAACCTAAACAGAAGGTGAAGCACAAAGACAAAGCATACATTTGTGGAGTTTCACAATTTTTAAAAGCTGAAGAAATGTAAGATTTTGTTTTAAAATAAAAAATGAAGTGTTCCAATCCAGATTAAGATAAGAACTAGAATTCATGGCCACACTTTAAAAACAGGCCTTTTTTCCAGTTTCAATGAAGTTTTAAAGAAGTTATCCTTCCACACATCAAAAGTCACGCATCAAAAGACAACTGGCTGGTGCTGAAGATACACAGCAAGTTTTAGTCTAACACAACATTTTAGTACAGACTAATAAGAATTCTGACAAACAGAACTACATGCAACTTTAGCAATGGGACCTCAGTATACTCCAATACACAGGGAATGGAAGTTTCATATGCACAGAGACCTTGAAAAGTTGTGTCTGATGCGTACGTAACATCACTGTTCTCAGTAACAATGTGTTTAACGTACCATGTTTGCTGGAGTTTTGATCCAATGAGGTGTTAACAGAAATGCTGTCCACCGTTGTCCATTTCCTCAGTCGTGATTGTGGCTCCTTAATACTGCTCATATCCATGTTTACATTCAAGTTTGAATTCATTCCTAGAAAGACATTGGTTTATGAAACAGAGAAGATACTTTTCTTTTGCTAACTGCCACTGTTTTCCTAATTACCTTTTAAGACGATATTGCTTTGCTCTGCTTGTTTCATGCTTCCAATTCACTATGTTGTATTTTAAATACATTAGAGTATTGAACACAGTGAACTTACTACAGACATAAGCACAGCAGTGCAAGCATTGTGCTCTTGGCTGATGCCCTCATGCCAAAATGCAAGTGGTCTTTTTTTCTCTAATACTGATCTCAGATCAGTTAAAATTTTTAGTCACAAACCAAGATCTTTTTATCAAGTCTCCCCAAGTCTCAAAGATTTAGTTTTTGGTGAATATCTTGAACCTTATCTGTGTAGCAAAGTAGTACGATTATTCAATGAAAAGCCACATTCTAAAAAGTTGGCATCTTAAGGGACATCTCATTGGGGGTCCTATTCAGCAGAAATTATATCTAGTTTTCTCCAGCTGGAAACTCATTTCCATGCCTGGTTGAGCTATTTAACAGGATACTTGGCTGGACAATTGAACTGTACTTTGCAGAGATCCATGGGCACTTTGCAAGGAGCTGCACATACATCTTTTGTTTTTTTGGTCCACATTTATCCTTTCCACAAACAATATTAATCCTGATTCAATACAAAACAACAACCCACTTCCCCCGACTCGTGCTTTTTGCATGTTCTATGGAAACAGTTTGGATTTGGAGCCAGGGTATAAATAGGGGGGACAGTCTGCCAAACCAGAAGCATGGAAACTATCTGAATTGCCACTCTAACATTCTTGTATGGGAACCCAGTAGTTAGTATTCAAGCTTAATGAACATACTGTATCGACTCTGGCATTCTACACTCACTCCAGTTCCTTAAGGGTACTCTCTGGCAAAGTCACAGGGTGATAATCTGAACAGTGAAGAGAGAGCAGCCGAAGGTAGTTGGAAGGCAATCCTCCCGATACTGAGTGAAGTGGCAGAGACCTCATGGTCCATTACAAGTATAACTCTGGAAACTTAAGGGGCATTTTGCCATCAGATCTCTATTTACGGTTTGCTTCATTCCTATAAATCCTGCACATGAACCACGGGGTAGCATTTTCATATGCAGCTAAAGAGTCACAGGATTTCATAATTCATTTTACTAGCCTACTCACTTTCATTAGGAACTAGTCAATGTTCTTTCACTAGGAAAGGTTAAAGTCTGATACTGCATTCTTTTCATGGGTAAACTTTTGCTGCCCTATGGATAGTCTCCAAAGAGAGCCCACAAGTAGACGCTGATGCCAGACAGGCTACCACCACACTGCAGCACCCTTTAGGGAGCTTCCCAGCAAATGTTTCACTGATAGGTGAACAGATGCAATGTCCAAGATTCTGCAAACGTCAGACAACCGTCAACAGATCCGAAACAGCAGAAAGGAGAATAAAAATATGCCAGTGCTTGACCCCTCTATCTTGGGTTCTTTCCAAAGCAGTTGTGGGAAACACAACTGGTGCTCATTTCACATCAGTGATCTCTGCACCCTTTGCATCAGCTCCAAAGAAGCTAGTGCAGAGGAGTCCACTGAAGCCTGCACACAGAGTATGAGGAGGATCAGAGACCGGAAGAGTGGACACAGCCAGCTCACAAAGGGGGATTCCATCCTATCCACAGGAAAGTCTGCATGGGCAATGTCTCATTTTTGGTCTATGTGCAATGGAGAATGAATTTCACCCTCAGTACATGATTGGTCTGGACCTGACCTCAGCAAGTCATCACGTAAGCCACCTTACATATCTGAAATGCTCCCATGATCATGTTCTTGGGAAATGCATAGTATTTCTCTACAAAAAGATATATCCATAGCAAAGGAAATATTAAGATCAGGCTATGGGAGGGTGAGATATAGAAAAATTTAATTTCTACTGAAAAAGAGCCCTATCTTGACCATGGCGCATACAGATTTAAATTAACTTAACTTATCTAAAGTGTGGGAAGAAGTTGTCCTGCTCTGAATGCCACAAGACGCTCCCCCAATAATGCTGTGAAAGAATAAGCATGAAATATAGCAACCTTTAGGAAGAGAACGCTCCAATTTTGGTTCTTCCTCACACTGAAATGCTACTGCAATGTGCTGCTAGAGATTGCCACCATCTTTCTTACTGACTCTATTCTTCACTGAGAAGTTTAGTTGGTTCCAGCAACCTAATATTCTTATTCTTCTTAAACTTTTCCTTGTGATCTAGATTCTGCTACACTTTGAATTAACACTATATGAATTATAAAATTCAAAGTATCTCACAATAATTTTACAAATACTATTGTCACCCACCAGGGACCCGCAGTTAACCCTGGAAGTGAAACACAACATCTGTTTAACAATGTACAGCAGTGTTACACAACAGTCTAAACCAAGGAATGAAGAATGGCATATCCAGTTGAAACAGCAAGGGAAATTCAATATTGTCAAGATGTAATTACCCAGTTTGGAATCTAGTAGGAGATCAGAGTTAAAATCTCCCTACTGTTGCAAGAAGTACCATGGAATCATAAATGACTACCAGTGGGCCGCATTTTTACATATCCTCTTAATTACTGTAGCTACCAAGAAGCTGGACCTGGACACCAACCAACAGCAGCTATTAAGCAGCAGCTTAGGTTTCAGTCTGGCCACAAGCAAAGTGCCAGGGGGCCACATGCAATCTAGCAGCACGGCCTGCACTAATCTATTTGCTCCACATCATTCAATCTCTAAAGCAAGGGGATTTCAGCAGCAGAGTTTGTAAAACAAAACAAAACAAAACAAAACAAAACCTTTTCGACAGAGAAGGGCAATATGAATGCAAAGGAGACCAGCTCAACATAAACAGCAGGAACAGAGAGATGCGCGAGCAAAGCAAACTCAACAGGGGAGGAAAAAACAGGGGCTGGGGAAGGAGGGAGATACAGGGAATAACAATTTTAGGAAATGTCAAAAAAGCAATCAGAAGGGACCTAAGGAAGGAAAAATATACAAGCCTGGAATTTCTGAAGTAGAAATTGGATAGAAGCCTGAAAGTGTAGAAAAAAGGGGAGAGAAAAAGGACAAGATGTTTGCAATTATAAAAGGTTCATTTGTTTTGCCTACAGTAAGAAACATTCTAAGTTCAGAGCGAATATTTTTTGATGCAATCAAAGCAGCTGGATAAAACTTGTAAAAGGTAGCACCAAATACCATTTTGCTATCTATATAATTCCAAAACCAGGGAAGACATTTTAATAGCCAGGGACATAAGACCCTTCATGTGGGTTCCTCACACGCATACTGTTCCCAAAACCTCTTTGGCTCCAGGACTCATAATTATGTACTTGGGACTTTGTGTCAGCAGCTCTGGACCCGTGGGATAAGAAAGACAAATACAAGGAGACAAACATTGCAAAGAACTTAAAGCATTTTGCACTGTAACACAGACTTATTCACCTTTGGAAATGGTATGAGTTTGATTGGCGAACTTCCTTCCTGAACAGAGACAACAGGATGAATCCAGTAAAAAAGATGCTGCTGCTCTTAGTGAGAGAGAGAAGCACTAACAGGATACAAAACAGTGTTGTTCCCAGAGGGGGAAAATGCCAAAGCAAAAAGGTCAAAGGGAAGGTTGTGTATGGAGAAACTCACCTATAGGGAAGTTGCTGAATGCATTTATTGGTGATGGCCCTTTCTGCAGCTCAGGAGTAGCATGGGGTAGGACATTCTCAAGGAAAGATTTCATGGCAGGCTGATGGAGTGGCTGCTGTTGAGATGGTGGAGTCTGCTGCTTCATTAACAGGTTTGGATCAAGCTGACGGGATTGTTGCATCATCTGTTGCTGCATACTAAGAGATCGACCCTTAAAAAAAAAAATCCACATCAGTCATGAAATAAGTGGAGGGTAAAGGGCGAAATCATATTTGGCAAGAGCAGATAAATACACTAAAGCATTTTCCTTTGTATATTTAGCTCAGCAAAATCCATCACTAAGGTTAAAGTGTATCTATCTTGTGGTTCAAGCACCATGAAAGTTTCACTTACCTTGTCCACATTTGTGAACTGCCCGTTATTAACTATATTCTAAAGTAAGCAACAAACCAATTCTCTCTCTTTAAAAAAAAAAAAAAAAAAAAAAAGTGTGTCTGTGATTGTACCTGTTGTTCCTGCTGTTGACGACCACTAGAAGGCGTGCTTCTCTGATTCTGCGCTTTCTGCTGCTGAGCCAACAACCGCTAAGAAACAGAATATTTTTATGAAGGGGTATAATTCTGATAAAATTTCTGATCAGACTTTAAAAGTTTAAAAAAATAGAATGAGTTTTGCTTACTTGTAACTGGGAGATCTGAGAAAGCTGGTTTAACTGGGATAGTTGGTTCAACATGGCTACTTGTTGTGGGCCAAAAAGTGGACTCAGGCCACCGTTGTTTGGTGCATACTTCAGTAATGATACTGGAACCTGTAAAATGGACCATATTATAACATACAGGGTTTGACATAACATGAACCATGACAATCTACAGTTGAACACTAGTAGATTGACAGTAACCTATGCAGTTAACCAAAAGACAGACAGGCAGTTATACAGCACAACTATCAAGTCAACAAGTATTCAATGCTCTGAAAGTACAAAATATGCTCCCCTTTAAAAATAATTAGAAGATATAGTAAAATATCAAACAAACACTAACACTAGTAAATGCAAAAAGGTAAATTAAAACATTACATTTTCACAACTGAAGGCACAAAAGTCTGGAAAAGCATGATTTAGGGTTCCAACACCAATTTTAACTCAGCCATACTGCACACCCTGTTTGCTTAATGCTATGTACCTAAAAGAGATCTTAAGTTCAGGATCTAAGAAAAACAAACAGAAAAGACAGCATATGTGCAATGCCATGGAGTAAGCAACACTGTCAGAGCTCTAACTTATAATTTTTGATTTTGTGTGTAGCATTGCAATATGTAGATTTCTGGCTCTGATTTCGAAAGAAGAATTAGTGGAACACAGATGCGTCTCTGTTACGAGGAACGCCATCCTATACTAGTGCCTCTAGGAACCGTGCACTCACAGCTGCACTTCAGAAATTCTTGTAATGCTGCACCAGTGCTTCTATGGAGTCCCTTCTAATCTCCATACAGACAAGGAACTCAGGGTTTGACTTCAGGATGTCCTCTGTAACTGGGGGAGTATAAGTAGGGACAAAAGTGCGCTTTGGAGAGAGCTACAGGGTGGGAGGATCCAGGCTAAAGTCAGGGATGCCGCTGTCAGCATTACAGGAAAATCAAGCACTTAGAGTTGCATGCACATGCAGATCACATCTAACGGCACAGCTGCCAACTTAAGGATAAAGAACGAGGAGTATGTGTGGCACCTTAGAGACTAACACATTTATTTGGGCATCTATAACTAACTAACTATAACCAACTTTGTTAGTCTCTACGGTGCCACACGTACTCCTCGTTCTTTTTGCTGATACAGACTAACACAGCTACAACTCTGCAACTTAAGGATGGCTTATTCTCAGCCCCGCATCTTCAGATAGTTATAAATATTTTTAAACCACTTTTTCCCCAGGTCCAGAAAAGATTATGTTGTTCGCTGAGAACTGACTTTTTGGGTTGAGAGAAATTCTGAGTTGAGAGAAAAGTTTATTAGGCCATAAACTCAGTAAATGAATGGATAGAATTTGCTTCAAATTATAAGTAATTTTTCAACCGAGACCAAGTATAAACAATTGTACTCCCCGACTGGAATGTTTTGGAAAGCTGTGTATGACTGACAATAGGGGACTTCTGGCATGTTAACAGTGGTTGTTCTGTCTTGTATTACCTGAGGGGAGAGTAATGGAGGAGGCACTTGAGCACGTGAATTAGGCTGGGATGAATTAAGAGGTTGTGCTGGGGTCTGCTGCATGCTCCTGGGTTGTGCTGCTATATTACCAACGCCAAACACACTGGGATTGCCATTCTGGAAGGAGAAGTTAACATTAGTGATAATACCCCTCTTCTGCGGCTTCCCCCACCGCTATGTATTCAGAATTAGTATTTAACAGTATATCAGCCAAAACAATAGTCATGCTGCTATTTCCAAAGGAATAAAATGCTCTCATCAAGTAACATGCCAAGGATATGCACATGGCCTTACCTGTCTAACAGAATTCAAGTTTTGCATACCCAGCCCTGCTAGGGAGCCAAGGGCTTGGTTAGGTAGTGCACTATTTGAAGGGGGAAGCTTCATGTTTTGATTGGAAATAAACTGCATGTTTTGGGACTCGTCTGCTACAATGCCATCCTGATTGGATAGACAAACAGATGTGCAACAACCAGCCAGCAAGCAAGCAGAAGGGAGAAACCATTGCCAGGAACAGAAGGGAAGAGTCACATGACAGTCCAGCATCAGCAGGAAACAGGCAGAAAACAAAAGAGACCAGATTAGTGTTATCTGCACTGCGAGTAGAAGAAGAGCGCTATACAAGTTTTTAGTATTGATAAATAAGTTAAAAGGATAAAACAAGTTTTACAGTTTAATAGTAAAGCCCTAACTTATCTCTGCACCAAGTACAGAAACTCTGGGACAAATGGATCATGGCTACAGACTGCTGTCTGAATTAATGTTCATCAGGTTTGGAGTTAAGCAGTCACTAACCTTATCAAAGTAAGGACTGCGATCCATGGAAGACTCTTTGGAAATCTGAGGACGAGAACCAGGGCCCTTTCCTACCAACCGATTGTAATCGCCAACGTTCAGGCCATGCTTATCCAACTCTATTCGTTTATCCTGTAACATTCCTAATCAGGGAAAGAAAGAAAGACGATGAAGTTGAAGAATCCAATTTGTTGCTCAAATACTTAACAGTAAATATGTCTGTGCTATTTTATCACTGCACTAAACGAGGCACTACTGAATACGATGTTCGAATGATTTTAAACGCTTTTTCTTGTTTTGCCTTAGAGTGCACAAAATACTATGACGACTGCTATACACGATTGCCAGAAGACTGATTAAACAGATTTTACTGATCTTCACACAAAATTGACTGCACTATTTTTGTGGAGAACATGGCAAGTCTCACATGGTGCTTCAAGTTTGTATTTCCAGATGTTAACCACACATTCTCAATACAAGCAGTACAAAATTTTCCTGGTTTGCAGTTACATTTACCATCTTCCTTTTATTTGGATGAGAAAATTCCATAAATCCCTTAACAAGTACTTCATTCAGTTACAAAAATCCTTTAAAGAAACAATAGATAAAAATAATTTAAGATATCTTATCGGTGTGTACTAATGTCACACTGGATAATTAAACCAGAAAAATTTAAAAATCGAATTTACTTTTTAAAATTTAAGTACAGCCCCACTGGGTCAGACCAAAGGTCCATCTAGCCCAGTATCCTGTTTTCAGACAGTGGCCAGTGCCAGGTGCCCCGAAGGAAATGATCAGAACAGGGACTCACCAAGTGATCCATCTCCTGTCATCCATTCCCAGCTTCTGGCAAACGGAGGCTAGGAACACCATCCCTGCCCACTCTGGTTAATAGCCATTGATGGACCTATCCTTCATGAACTTATCTAGTTCTTGTTTGAACCCTGATATAGTCTTGGCCTTCACAACACCTTCTAGCAATGAGTTCCACAAGTTGATCGTTTGTTGTGTAAAGAAATACTTCCTTATGTTTGTTTTTAAACCTGTTGCCTATTAATTTAATGAGTAAATAACACTTCCTTATTTACTTTCTCTACACCAGTCAGTATTTTATAGACCCCTCATCTCCCTCCTTACTTGTCTCTTTGCCAAGCTGAAAAGTCCCAGACTTATTAGTCTCTCCACATACGGAAGTGGTTTCATACCCCTAATCATTTTTGTTGCCCTTTTCTGAATCTTTTCCAATTCCAATACATCTTTTGACATAGGGCGACTAGATTTGCATGCACAATCCAAGATGCGAGCGTACCATGGATTTATGTAGAGGCAATATGGTATTTTCTGTCTTATTATCTATCCCTTTCCTAAGGATTCCTAACACTGTTAGCTTTAACTGCCGCTGCACATCGCATGGATTTTTGTTTACATTTTCCCTTTTAGCTTGTCCAATACAAATTAGCTATTCAGTTTAATTCTCTATCTCCTGCTGCACTGTGCAGGGGAATGTAAATCTCAATTTAAAAAAGCATGATATGACTTAACACAATGACCTTAATGTAAATATTTATAATTTGTTTACAATTGTCTTTACACAATCTTAGAGTAAGGACCCAAACTACCTGACAATGTGCAAAATTCTGAACAAATTCTGCTCATCTTTGAGATGCAATCACAGAATGGTCATCTTGTAACTAGTGGATACTGTTTGTTCCTCCACAAGAGACTTCTACTGTACACCTTTTTTTTTCATTCATTATTCAAAGCAATTCTCCTATGTTTATTTGCTAGAGGAAACCTTTCAAATTTACTATGAATAGACCAGTTCCACATAAACAGACTTTTATTAATGAGAGGTTACAGTAAAGATAAATATACTTCTAAAATATTCTTAGCATGTAAGATTCTCTTTTATAGATAATGAAAACCTCTTTGGACAGCTAAATTTGTTGTTTCTAAGAATAAACTAAATGCATTAGTGATTAATGCATCAAATCTATGTTTCCAGTAGCAACCAAGTTGCTCAGGAGGAGGCCAAGATAGGTTTAAGTTCATATTTAGGCTCCCATCATGTCAACACTTATGCACACGCTTAACTTTACTTATGAGTAATTCCATTGCCACCAATGGGACTACTTATATATGTCAAGTTTCCCATGTGGCAAGCATTTACATAATCAGGACCTCCATTTCTTTAGGGGAATGAGAATAATTTTTTAGTAACTCAGGAGAGGATGCAAACAAAAAGATGTGGAATACAGATTTGACAGTTAAACACAAGACTAATTTCCCCTATGCTTACCTCCAGACATGTCCATCTTATTGCTCGGTATGGTTTCTTCTGGTGATTCTCTCTGAAGTAATAAAATGAATCAGTTTAGTAAGAACCGTTTAAAAAAGTTAAAACAAAGGAGATCCAGATACAGTGAGTATTTCATTCAACCCTGCAAGAAAGAATAATCAAACTTTTTACAAAGCAAGTGTGATTTTGCAAGCATTTTTTCCTATTTTCTAATCCCTGTATTGCTGAAGACAGACATCTTCAGACACAAAAATATTGATGATCTTGTACATGCTACTAGAATTAAAACTCAGTATGTTTAAGAAGTTTTTCGAACACCAGGTGTTCTTATATTAAAGATCCTAACAGTAAAGGAATGAAAAAAACAAATCAAAGAAGAAAGGAGTTGTTAATCTAAACTTGAAAATGATTTAACTGAAACAAGGGTATTTATCAAGCCTTACAAACATACCATACTTACTGAAAAACTGAGATTTGTGAACTGCTTAATGAATGGATTTATCCACGTTTCATCTTGTTTATTTCCACCTTTCATTGTTCCCTTAAAAATAAAAGGGATTACTGTGATACCTGAAACAGTCACCAGCACGTACATTACATTGTAAGAAAGGATTAGATTAAAATGTAAACAAGGATTAAGCCTTCCTACATAATTATACAACACAGAATTCAATGGAGTCCTTAATACTGACTGGGGCATTTAGAAGTTCTCCCCACACCTACACCTACCCACAAAATAGTTCCTGTGTGAGAGGCTTTTAGGAATTACATCCATTTTCTGTCCCTCAGACTTCTTGCATTCTTAAATTCCGGCCTCACCTTGTAAAGTCATAATTACCTTTGTAGGCATTTTTTTCATGTACAGTGGCCAATTCAAAGATGGGTTAACTTCTTGGGAAGAACTGCTGTTCCACATTCCAATCTCTACATCATCATCTTCCTCCCAGCTGGTCTGACGACTCCCTGGCAATGACATAGCATCACCACACCAACCATCTTGCATAGATTTAGGCCCTGGATGTAAAGATTTTTCAGTTATGAACTAACTCCCTTTAATGCAAATACATATTAAGGTTGCCAGACTATATTCAATTGTTAAGTAAAACTATATTATTGTGACAAACCTGATATTCTGCCATAATCTTGTGAATCCAGGGGGACCAAAGGCAACAGAAAAAAATCAACCAACAGCATTTGTTTTAACTTATGTCACTAGTTTAAAAAAAGCTGCTAATTTCCCATTAAAAATATTAATGAAAATAGAACTTTTCTTTAGTACCTAAGATCTGAGAAAGTCACTAGCAAATTTACAGACAGCACATCTACCTTTTGCATTTATGTAAATGTCAAGATACAAGCCTTTTATATTTGAATTCACAATCAAACTTCTTGGTCACTATTTCACACTTCACCACCTGCATACTCAAAGAAGCTGCAAAAGCACATACCAGGTTTACTTGAAGCCTGCTGACCAACAGAAGCATTTCCCCAGCCAGAGGTGCCTGCTGCATCACTGATGGGCTCTCCCCAGCTAGTACCAGTATCCATGGGTTTACCCCACGCTGACGTTCCATTATCTACAGTAGTGGCAGGAGTAGAAGGCTCTCCCCAACCTTTTTAAAGCAGCAGGAGTTATTGGTGAGTTTAACAAGTCTTAAAACATTATTACATGCTGAGGGGTTCTTTACACTCAAAATATAATACAACACCACATAACTAAAAGCAAGATAAATACACATTTTAAATCAAGTAAAATATTGCAGTTTTAAGATTCTTCATGAGGAAAAAAACTAAATATAATATCAGTTCCATACATGAAGACATTACGTTTTGAGTACAGACATCTCGAATGAGAAGACACTAAACATCTAAAAACGCCACTCCATTTCTCTTTTGGATCTGATTCAATTGCAATTGAAAATTACTGGAAGACAAATACTTTCTTCGATATACTGAGCAAGCTCAACTACCCTTTCCCCCAATCTATTAAGGTCAGAGCTCTTTTTCTGAAGTCCAAAACTGCTACTGCAATATAAACAAACTCCCAGCGCCCTCCCTCACAACGAAGTGAACAGCAAAGTGCCCTCCTCATTGTTGGCAATAAAAATTCTGTATTAAGGACACAGGTGAAGCCTTGAGTCTGCACTGTACCTTGCAGACACCTCTTGATGCCATTCTGTTTGCTATAGAGGCTTAAAGTTAATGTCAGAGCTGAAATTAAAGTCTGGAGATACATGCAAAGCAAAAGTGCTTCCCTTTCTTGATGTTGCTTTTTTTTTTTTTTTTTTTTTAAATTTCAGAAAGATTCCTTCAGATAAAATACAAGCACTGAAAACCTATTTGTACTGCTCTCAGTTCTCTGACAAAACTATTCCCCAGCTTATAGAAGTTTCTAGTTTCAAATAAGGTCCAGAGAAGTGTTTTATAATTGCCCAAGAAAACACAAGTCTAGGTAAAATGAAGCCTTACCAGAACCATTACTGCTCTCCTTGTTGGACATGGCACTTGAAGGCAGTAGCTGCTGATGTACCTGTGCTTGCTGGTCTGAACTGCTGCTACTGTTTGGGACATTTTTATTCCACATATTCACATTTTTGTAGTTGTATTTGCTTGGATCACCCCAAGCAGAAGTTCCATCATCAATTTCCATTTTACGGCGTATTGATTCTGGGGATGGCTCCTCCCATCCTGTGGGTTCCTCTTCCTTTGCTGGACTTGGTATTGGTCCACCCAACCACCCAGAACCTGGTGGTTTATTTGTGGTAGATGGTGCTCCCCAAGATCCAACATCTTGCTGCTTGTTCCAGTCCGGGGAGTTGACTGGCTTTGACGACTCACCCCAACCTTGAGGCTGATTTGATTTGGGAGGTTCTCCCCAGCCCTGGCTCTGATTAGACTTTGCAGGCTCATCCCATCCTGAAGAATTATTTGGGTTTGTATTACTACTTCCCCAAGTAACAGAATTTGATTTCGAAGACTCATTCCAACCAGATACTGATCTGTCACTGTCACTACCTCCTGAACTAGATTTCTTAGCCTCACCCCAATGGTTGCTTCTTGAATTTTCTCCCCAGCTGTCGTTGGCAGAAATTGCCCAGCCTTGGCTGGCTTTTTGTCCATCTACCCATCCCTGTTTGATCTTCTGTGCATCATTCCAAGACGACTTGTCCTCTTTGCCACTTACCCATATTTGATTGCTCTTGACCATTACTGTAGCAGCAGAATCCTCTTCCCACCCACCTTGGCTGTTGGAGCCTTTGGAGTCTCCCCACCTTGTAGCAGACTTTGGATCTCCCCACCCTGATATAGATGAGGTATCATTAACATTAGGGCTAGGTCTCTCCACACATCCCCCTGAGCTGGAAGTCTGTGTCACAGAGCCTCCCCAGGCCTCTGTCCCATTGTCAGTCTTTCTTTCACCTCTTGGCGATGTTTCAGTATCCCAGGCAGTGTTTTGTTTAATTGGAGTCTGTCCCCAACCAGAGTTGGAAAGGACACGTGGATCTAAGTCAGTTCTGCTCACTATACTTTGGAGTAATGCATGCTGGTCAACTTTTCTTCTCTCTCGGTTCTGTCCTTCTGCAGTTACTTTATCATCATGGCATCCAGTGCTCTCTGTACTACCCTCGCTATCCCCTGTTTTGGCCCATACATTGTTCTGCTCAGTTATCTGAGATGCAGCAGAATTCTGGCTATTAGGATCATCCTCTTCAGCAGATTTCCACCCATTTGTAAACTTCCTACTATTTCCATTTACGCTTTCATTGGAATGCTGATTGCTAGGCAGTTTATTCCATTCCCCATTTGAAATGCTAGTGCCAGTGTTTTGTGCAGGGTTGGCCCATCCTCTTCGACTTCCTCCAGAACTCGCACCATTTGCGTTTCCCCATGGCATATTTTGGGAGTTGACTGTCCCTCCCTCCCATACCCCTCCTCCTTTATTCCCATTGATTTGAAAATTAGTGCTGCCATGCCCATTGCTGCCAGGCTGCGTTAGAGTTGCATTCACAGTGTCACCATTAGCTTGGCTGTTTGGGCCTGAACATTTGTCTCCAGAGTAGTTAGAACCATAGGCAACCCACGCAGTACCATAAGATCCACCATTTTTTGCCTCACCATTGCTAAGATGAGAAGTGGAAGTGCCATTTGTAACTGGAGAGGCCTGAATCTGAGAATGATTCATTGTGCTCACATGCCAGGCCCCAGGCCCTGTATTATTAGGCAGTTCGTTAATCTGTACTGAACCAGCAGAGTTTGGTAAACTAGAGGTCATAAAGTTAGTAGTGTTATTTGGTCCATTCATTTCAGTGTTAAGGTTTTGAGGTTGTCCACTGAATGAAACCTTCCTTGTACCATTCACTTCAGAATCACAATTTTCCTGAAGGCTTGCCCAGGAACCATGGGCTGAACCACCCACTTTAGAGTTAATATTCTGATTGTTAGACTTCTGACCTATGGTACTGCACTGAATATTTGTGCCAGAATTACCACTCCCTACAGACCCTTTCAGGGCATGTCCATTGTTCTCCAATACAGGCCAGGCACCATGGTTGCCATTTGAATTCAAAGTGCTTGGATTTAACCCTCCATTTGATGAAGAGTTTATGGTGCCCCAAGCATTCATTCTATTGTTGCTACTTTCAGATTTGCTGTCAGGAGCATCCACAGAAACTTGACATGTGCTTATTATGGTTCCATGGGATAAACCCCATGGCCCATTAATACTTCCGTTGCCCACATTATTGCTGTTGCTACCAACCACAAACTTATTTTGAGAACCATGTCCAATGCCATTCCGAACGCTATCATTTTCACCACCTGTGCTCCCTGAAGCCATTATAACAAGATTTCTCTCTGACCCAGAACTAGAGGCGGAGTCAGTGTCCATACATTCTGAAGCCAACTCTGGGTCACTGCCTGTGATTGATGGCCATGCTTCTTTGTCAGAACCGTCTACAATAACTTTATCCCAGTTTGTGCTGGAGTCACTATTTGAAGAGACTGGTCCCCAGTGAGAATTTTCATAATGGGATCCTAGACCACTGTGGTTCAGATCTAGAAAGAAAAGGAAAACAAAGTGCATCTGTAAATTCAAGAATTTTACTTCAGTTAGCACCCCCCCAAAAAAAAAATTACAGTAGAACCTCAGACTTATGAACACCAGTTACAAACTGACCAGTCAACCACACACCTCATTAGGAACTGGAAGTATGCAATTAGGCAGCAGTAGAGACCCAAATTTTATATTTTTCCCCCCTCACCCCGCCCCCCCACACCTACACCTACTAAAAAAATAAAGGGAAAGTAAAAAAAGATTTGACAAGGTAAGGAAACTGTTTCTGTGCTTGTTTCATTTACATTAAGAGGGTTAAAAGCAACATTTTTCTTCTGCATAGTCAAGTTTCAAAGTTGTATTAAGTCAATGTTCAGTTGTAAACTTTTGAAACAACAACCCAAAATGTTTTGTTCAGAGTTATGAACAACCTCCAGGTGTTCGTAACTCTGAGGTTTTACTGTTATAAGACAAATACAACAATTCAAAGTGAGAGGTATTGCACAGACTACTCTAACACTTATCACTGGATGTTATGATGACATTAATATATCAATTGCCACATAATACCTAGCAGAACACTTAGCAAGGGCATGGAAAAATATATTCATATATTTGAGGTATGAAATTAAATATGGCATCCCTAATAAACTAGGGTTTGGATTGCCATTACAGTTTGTGTTTTTTAATATTATACCGCTCATGTGTAGAATACTTTATGAAAGGGGCACTATACAAATCAAAAACCAAAACAATTGTTAAAGCTTGAAAGCGATGTTCTGAAAGGGAGAATGTTATATATAACAGAAATTTAAACAGACTACTATGCAACAGTAGCCAGGGAAAAGTATGGAAAGAAACACCATTAAAGGACATTGAAAATATCTTAAGTGACAGGTTATTCAAGGTATTTACTTTTGTACATCATCCTCCATACGTAGAATAAGAAAGTGCTTTACAGGAAGTCACTTCAAAAGAAAAAAAGGGAAAGTAAAGGTGAGATTTAAAAGGAAATGGCTTAGGGCAAGGTTCAATTCTACAGACGACTGCAAAGATTAAGACCATTCCGCGGAACAGAGAGCAAGAGGGGAATTCTATTGTGATATTCACAGTTATAAGGAACAGAGTAAAAGCTGATCAGTCCCCCTGCTGCGGAATTCACTGATATGGAGTGGAAATCAAGTAGCATGGTTGAATTTGTATCTGTGCAAGATAAAACATTTTCTCTTTCAGAGTATAAGCTGATCACATGCATGAATCAAGACGAAATTCTCCCCAGCTATTTATAAGTATTTCCCAGTTGGCTACATGCAGAATAAGATTTTTAACTTTCTATTAAAGTATCAGATACAGGGTGCTGCCAAAGGCAGAACAGCATACCAAAAGGTGTGTATTTTGCCACACGTTGGGTCATGCTGAGTTTCTAAAACTCTATTATAGAGACTTGAACTCCTTTTTCATCCATCAAACTGACAATCTGAACAAAACTGCTTCCCCATGTCAATTTTTTTTTAAAAGTTTGCTGCAAGTTATATGAAAACCCAACTAACTACTAGCAGGATAGCCATTTGGAAACACAGTACTATAGAAACATGCAATGCTTGAACAATGAATAATATGAAGCAAAATACCAAAACCTAATAAAAGGTGAGGAAAAACTGTCAGGTAAGTTACTGGCTTAATATTTGTATGAATAAGAAAAAAAAGCAGCATAATATTACATTCTCAAATATATTTTATACCTGGAGAAAATGACTTCCAACCACAGTAAGACATCCAGGATTTGCTAAGCAAACAGCACACAATTTTCTTTTAAGCTAACACAATTAACACCTTTGCCTCAGAATATTCAAAATCTGAATATTCAAACACTTGACAGCCTTATTTACCTGGGTAATTGTTAATTAGCATGCAAATATTTCTCTGCTAAACATGTATTTCTGTTCAGTGGACTTATACAAGCCCCCTAGATAAATGTTCTCCTTTAGATGGTAGTTATGGAAAATGCATAGTTTGTGGAGGAACACAGAGTACTAGCGCATTTACTAATGTGTATTTGACTTAAAAGGGACAAGCTAATTTCAGACAAATCTCTTGCTTGTTCCACTACCGTCTTAGATCAGCAAGTCTCAAGCTTTCATGGTTGTCATTTAGCCTGTTTAAAGCATGAACAGTGACTAAGGCACTTTACAGTCAGTCATGAAGACATAACACCACCCTCAAAAAATTTACAATTTAAATACATAACACAAAACTAGAGAAGAATAAGCACGGGAATAATTAAAGCCAAGTGATGTAAATTCACTTTCTCTAGCTAACATCTAGTCTAAGGATCAATTTGTAGGCAATAGCACCTTGCATCTAATCTCAAGAATTATGCTGATTTTGATTAGTAGAACACCCCCAAGATATTGTAACCATTAATACTTATAAAATAAAGCTAGAGTATGTACTCCACCACTATTAATATTTCACTCATTTGCTGGAATTTTTTAATGTGTTTTTAAAAATGACATTTAGAAAAATGGTTACATCTTAAAATACTGACATCACTTATGAGCTTTTCATGTTTCTTTGACATATGCCTTAAGGACTGGTATAGAATTGAAGCATAAATATTGGGTCAGATTTTTATTTAAAAAAAAAAATAGCAGCCTTAATTTTAAAATGACTGCCAAAGCAAAGACCTTATTCCTGCATCTCTCTGCCAATGTGCGTGTCACTGAATGTATCACTGAAAATGCTTTGACAAAGTAACTGAATGGCTTTATTTCACTGAAATCTTGCAAAAGATTTTGAAAGGCAATGACTTTACAGCAATATGAAGGATTTTTTTCTTTGCATTCTACTCAGATGTGAAGTTTTGCAGTGATTATTTTTGCTGGACTAGCTAGAGCGCGCTACACAAAAAAGCGTTCTGAGATTGCGCTGAAAAAAATCTTAGTAGACATCTTATAAAATATACTTCTGTTTTAAAAGTCAACATTAAAAATTCAGGTCTGTATTCCTTGATAAGATCCCCAGAGCTTGATACTACTTGCTGATGAGAACAGGCTAAAAGACTTACACTAGTAACCTTAAGGTTTGTTTATGTCTTTCTTCATCAGTTTATTTTATATAATCTTTAGAATTAATAGTCAACTATATACCAAAAGTAGAGACTGCAACATTATGCACCAGCTATCATGTATTTTTAAACTGCAAGAAAGGAGTAGAAAATGTAAAATGAGATCAACTTGCTTAAAAGAAAAGTTTCTTTTCAACTGCTCAGATTCAAAGACCTTGCAGTGAAGATTTTCAAAAGTTCACGAAACAAGAAAATATTTTGGACCTTTGGTTCCCCATGTTATGGTACTGCTAATACAATTACAAAGGCTGCGGCAATGAAAATGGATAAGAAAATGTATAAAAAATGATCTGAATCAGCACATTTCATACTTGAGGTATTACAATGTGATGAGTAAAACAAGGGAAGTACAATTACTGTGTAAGCAAACAATCACTACAATGTACTCCAGCAACCCAAAACTGTACATGTGAGAACTTGTTTTGTTCAGAGAAAGATTATGACTTGAACACCAAGACTTCAGTTTACTATCTCAATGGAAGATAACTTTGTCAGTTCTCTCCTCTTTTACGCTAAGCATGAGGCAATCTCAACATAAAATATGCACCAACAGCCTTAAGGCTCAGAAGCAAGTGACCTAGCTGTAACTAGTCTACTAAAAAAGCCCATTAAGTTACTCAACTTCCAACACAATTTAGCACAAGTTAAAATGTCTAGAAGTATGTCTGCTACCAACAGCAAATTCTATGATATTGTCAAACACGTAAGTACCCAAACATTATTCAGCAAAAGTCTGTTCTTAATAAGTACTCTGCATGAACCTTAAAAGGAGCTGTATATTGTATTAGCTGTAATTCTGTTTGATTGACTGACTACTCCAAAGAGAAAAATATCTGTCTAAGCTTCTGAGATGTAAAAAGGGATAAAAACGATAACACTGAAGGCTGACGGATCCTTCAGAGTTACAGGACACATGAAAGCAGCCAAAAAACCATGGACAACTGAATGTTTTATATGGCTGTTGCTAACTGAAGGGAAAAAACACATTTCTTGGTTTTATGTTACTTAACTAGCTGAAGCAACGAATCAGAAAAACCTGAAATTTAATAATACTATGGATACTTATTGATGTATATAATACAGTATTTATTTAGTATCAGCGGTCACAATTATTTATCATATATAGCACCTAACTGTGCATTGGAACCTACTGGTGTAGTCCAGAACTTTGCCCCAGAGAATTTATATATAAAATTAAGAACTCGTAACCTAATTGCAGTATTTAAGTGCAGAAACAAACAGTAAGCATTTAAGTCATACACATTAACAGTCAAGGTTCTAAAACAACCACCAACCAAGAAGCAAAATCAATCAATAAATAATTGTGCAAGTAGTTACCAAAATATGTAACTCTTATAAACATACACGTAGTGCACAACAAACACGAGACTGAAATAGGTATGCATCACCTGACTGGTTAGGGGAATGGCTGACCAAGTCCCGAATGGGAGGCATGCCTATGAAAAAGCAAAAAGTTACAGAATTGTTATTGAATTAAAGTATTTGTTAGGATTATTCCACAAAGCACTCAATTATTTTAGAACCAGTTTATCATGATCCTCTCTCAGAAGAGAAATTTTTCCTGTCAAAAGGGCAACCCGTCATCTTCATTCGCTAGTGTTACTAGCTGCAGATTATAAACCATCTCATATAGCTCTAGAACAGGGGTGCCCAACCTGTGGCTCCGGAGCCGCATGTGGCTCTTCAGAGGTTAATATGTGGCCCCTTGCATAGGCGCTGACTCCGAGGTTGGAGATACAGATGCTAACTTTCCAATATGCTATGGGGTGCTCACTGCTCAACCCTCTTCCCCCACGGCCCCTTCCCCTGAGCCTGCCATGTCCTCGCTCCTCCCCCCTCCTTACCAGAGCCTCCTCCACATTGTGGGGCGAGCAAGAGGCTTGGGGAGGGAGGAGTCACCGCTGATTGGCAGGGCTACCGGAGGGTGGGAAGCGCTGGAAGCAGGTAGTGGATGGGGGGCTGCTGACATATTAATGTGGCTCTTTGCCAATGTTCATTGGTAAATTCTGGCTCCTTCTCAGGCTCAGGTTGGCCACCCCTGCTCTAGAAGCTGCAATAAATACAAAATGTATCTGACAAACAAAACTTCAATTTTTCACTAATACCCTGCCAGAACACCACTGTGTGATTTATTCTTCAGACGAAAGCCTTTTCTTTATCTGCTCATATTTTGCTTCTTGGTTTATTATAAATTTGTATTGCACCATAGGACCTAGCCAAGTTTGTTTTGGATGGGCTGACTAAGCCAAAATTCTAAACACTACATACAATTTTTTGCTAGCTTCTGCCTCCTGCAACAGATTAACATTTTCTATTGATAATGTATAATCAAATTGTGTAACAGTTTTAAATCCCCCTTGCTTCTCCTTTATAAAATCTATTACATTTAAGATTTAGAAGGCTTCCCAAATTAATTTGAGACCCACAATTACTAAGAACCTTTCAAACTCCAACCCCTCCCCCCCCCCTTTTTTTTTTAGCAAATTACCCAGGGCAGCTTGAATCACATTGCAGCACATTTTGTTTCTGCATGCTCCTGTTTTAATACAATTTTACAGTTGTATTGTCAAGGCACAAGGATAAAAGGCGACGCCCAAAATCAGACAAAGACTCAAAGTAACTCAGCCTGGATTAGAGCCAAGATCCTGATGGCTTTTAATCCATTGCTCTATAGGTAAGTACCTCCTAATATGCCTCCCCAGTTTTTAATAATTATTTGTAACAGCCATATATACAGCTCACTGTAGCAAGCAGTTAGTGGTCCAGTAACTATCTGCTTATCATTTTGGTTTATATTACAGACTAATGAATATTTCAAGATAGACAAGACAGAACACTGGGTTGTCATGGTAAAAAACAGAGGAGGAGAGATTTATTCTAAAGATTTACCTCACATGGTTTACAAATGGGGAAAACTTTTGATAAAGAAAACTATTATGACTGGCATGGATACACTCATAAACAAGAGCTGCTTGTAAACAGATCTCAGAAAGTATTTCCCATGGTTTTAGCCTTAAGAATGTTCCATAGGTGAGCTCCATTAGGAAGACGTTAATCCTTGAGGAAAAAGGATTCACCACATGTTCTCAGAGTACAAATATAACATCTGCTTGTAGAGCTATTAGGACCTTCCCAAACCAGCTTTACTCCCAAACAGAACAAACTAATTTTCAAAATGGAGAAGTGTGGGTCCAGGGGAATACAGGCAATAAACTACCTTTTATTGAAGATAAATACTAGTTAAGGATGCCCAGTCCAGAAGATTTATGATCAGTCTACACTGGCCAAGGAAATCAGTATTAGCAGAAATTGTTAATCCGCTTTCCCTGGCCTTTACAGAGAACCTAACAAACAAGAGGGTAAGTTTGCTTCTAGGAATAAACTCACAAAAAGCCTGCTTTAGGTGTTGGGCATCTGACAGACACTCAGAATGGAGCTGTCAGATCTCATTCTTGACTCACTTCACCTAAAAATGCAGAGAGGATACAAGCACATAGAATACAACGTTCTATTTATTGTAATTTGTGAATATCAGTTTACAAAACCTGTACAAAATAAGGTGTTAGGGAGAGAGTTTTCAATTCTAATCTTAATTCCCTTATTTTTGTTTTTGCAGGAGTTTGTCCATATTGTGCACACATTAGCCCAATTATACGCAAATTAGTTGCCAGCTTTTTTCCCCCTTCTTGAATCTCCTGCAAGCCTATTTAAATCACAGGCACTTTGTTCACAGTCCACATTCTCAT
Organism: Chelonoidis abingdonii; assembly: GCF_003597395.2. Classification (NCBI taxonomy): domain Eukaryota; kingdom Metazoa; phylum Chordata; order Testudines; family Testudinidae; genus Chelonoidis; species Chelonoidis abingdonii. Next base: position 1,350,980 of record NC_133777.1, read on the forward strand.
TCTGTATTGAAGTTATTTGTGTATCCAGAACATCACAGGGTTAATTTCTCAGAGCAGGATGTGGATATTCATTCCACTGATTGAAAATATCTGCTTCTGTAGATGTGGGAAGGACTTTACATCCTCAGAATTATAACAATCACTGGTGTTCTTGTTCAACAGTTGCTGGAGCCATGCCATCAGGGTATATGGTACTCTCTTTCCAATGGGTTACAGGATTGCATATTATCTTGGCCTGCTTGTTCGGTTTTACCATCTGGGATACTGAATGTACCACAGGGACATTATTGTATGTTTTGGAAAGGGGTAAGCAGGGTACATTAGGTGGAAGAAGGCTCCATAAGTATTAGGCAAATCTTGATGAAAGCAATATGCATTAGCATGGGTTTCAAGGCTCAGACATTCTTCTTGGCTTTACTAACCTCTCGTCTCCTAGTGAAGCGCAGAATTCTTCACTGAACAGTTTATCTGCACATAGATTTTTTTTTTAAAAGTGAAGGACTTTAAGGGATTATTTTACCTTCCTGATGTTCTGATCTCTAATTTCTGGAATGGAATACTACTACTAGGGTGCGGACCTAAGATTTTTTTTAATGGCTGGGGGAAGGAGAAGATAGAAGTAACAAAACAGCAAGATTAGCAGATTATTCACATCAGTTTTCATCAGAAATGATAGCAGCAAGTGACATCTTCAAGTGGCTCTCATGCAGTCAGACCATGGTAGTCTCCAAAGCATGCTCTACGACTGTGGTCTCCAAAGTGGGATGCACAAGAGGATCCTTGGGAGTGCACAGCAGGACAAGTGCTTTCCGCCCCCACTCCCTGCTTCGTCAGTTCAAGCGGGAGTCCGAGCAGCCCCAGCCCCCCGCCTCGCATCAGCAGTTCGGGCGGAAGTTCGAGTGGCTTTGTTTTTTTTGCGCTTTGGCAAAAATGGTAGAGCTGGTACGGCTGGGAGTGAGTGCTCAAAATTTTTTTTACTGATGGGGTGCGCGATCGAAAAAGTTTGGAGACCACTGCTCTACGATACACTGTTTAGTGTAATCCAGTCTTTATACTTTATCATCTTACCTACAGATCCCAAAGCACCTTACAAACATTAAACCTCTACCCCTCTGGACATTATCCCTTACTTCACACATGAGGAAATGAAGCCTTAGGTCACACAAAAGGCATGTGGCACAGATGGGGGGTAATTAACTATTAGACCCATTCTGACTCTTTTACATGACAATTCCATGAGACTAAAATGCAAAGTGACAGGGGATCTGGTAGCACAGTGACTGTCTGGGTGCAAGAGCTCACATCCCCTGTTCTGAAAGGTGGGCAAAGGATGGCCAGGACAACTGGATTATTCTCTCCTCTCTGGAAAAGTTCCATGGGGCCTTTTATTGACCATCTGGACAATCAAAGATCCAGAAGGGAGCTAGATTTAACATCTCATTCAAAGAATAGCAGCATCTCATACCATTAGTACAACACTGCTGTGTCACTATTAGAGGAAGAAACTAGTATCTTCTAGCTCAGAGATTGCTCAGCCATACTAGTAAGTGCTCAGTATTACATCAAACAAAGCCAGAAAGAGAAGAGTTCGCTTAGCTGTAAATAAATATTTTCCACAGGCTGGAATCTTATCAATCACATCAGAAGAAAAATAAATAAGAGGCTGTGTTGGAATGCAATACTTAACATATGTAACCAGTTTCTAAGAGTTTGCCTTGAGGGAGAAATTTTTAATACATTACACGCGAATCTTTCTTTGACATCACAGGCCACAAGACTAGATCAACAGACAATAGACCTATGGAGAAAAGAATTCATCTGTAAAAAACTTTTTTTTTTTTAAATAGTTAGATTGTGCTCATTTTGTTACAAACACAAAACTGAAGAGTTTAATCCCCAATATAAGAAATCACTACCTAGATTTAAAAAAACAAAAAAACACACCAACAATCCATACTATTTTAGTTTGGCTATGCATTTGTACAGTGTTTGACAGCAACAAACCTGACAGTTTACCTTCATTTTAAATACTGTTATCTTCTAAAGTCTGTGATGAGTTCAAAGATATAAAATGGAGCAAAGTATCGAGGTTTTCCTAAGAATTCTTTTAAAAAGGAAAATCGCCTTTTTGTAACTGGAGTGCTTTACATCATAGCCTCTGTAGTGCCACACATCAGTGATCTTAAGAAATACTATAAATTACAGCCAAGTTTAGATGGCTCAGGTGAAACAGTTGCATCATAACTGCTAAATGTCTTTCAAACAAGAAAATGCAGCTACAAAAACCAGCATAAGAAACACAAACACTTATGGAGAAGGTGATGGCTGAGCATGGAATGCCAAAATGCTTTGTAAATTCCTGGAACTGGAGTGATTTCTTTCCAGTAAAGCACACACTACTTTTACCTTACTAACAAAAGATCAATAAATTATAACGTAGTTCATTCATTAAAAGTGCAAACTTATTCATGGATTCCAGGGTCTGAAGGGACCATTGTGAGCATTTAGTCTGATGTTCTTTATAACACAGACCATAGAACTTCCTCAAAATTAACTCCTAAGGCAGGTCTTTTAGAAAAAGATCCAATTTTCATTTAAAATGGTCAGTGATGGAGAAACCACCATGACCCTTGGTAAAATGTTCCAATGGTTAACTGCTGTCACTGTTAAAAATTTATATCTTATATATCCAACATATGAACTCTTTATTACACTGTTGTGAAAGTATTTGAACAGTAGGTTGCTCAAGCCAACAAGGACAAAGAAGGATCAGAGTAAAGAGTTTATGAAAAAAGAAAATATTGATATGAACAGCAGTCATTCTCCTCTCAGATTCCAGAGAAGCAGATCCTATATGAGGCCAAGACACTCTGTCGGCAGAGACAGTACTTGGGGCTAGAGCTGTGCGCGGACACAAATTTATATCTGCAGATACAGATATCTGTGGATATAAATCAGTATCCATGGAACCGCAGGGACAAAAAGAGCAGAACACGTGGCTGCTGCTCCCAGGAGCCAGTGCTCTGCGCCAGCAGCTCCTCCGGCATAGCTGTACTGCCCCACAGCCCCACTCCTGTCCCTTCCATTGAGCTGTCTCTCCTGTCTGGGGGCGTGCATGCCATTTGAACACAAGAGCACAACCAGGGACAGGTGCCAGTGAGCCTGGTGCCAGCCCCATCGGGTGGGGTGGGGACAATACAGCCACGACAGAGGAGCTGTCAGCGTGGGGTGCTGTCTCCCAGGAGCAGCGGCACCACGTTCAGCTCCTTTCACCGCTGCGGTTCCCAGGAGAGCCCTGCAGTTCCACAGATATTGATTTATATCCACAGATCTAAATTTGTATCCATGGAGGGCTCTACTTGGAGTACATGAACAAATCTAATCTCTTTAGCAAAATAAACTAACATCAGAATAATGGCGTTGATTTTTTTCACCCACAAATTCAAGGTGATGTCACTGGATCTGAAACAAGAAACTTATTTTGAGAATGCTGTTCAGATTCCTGAATATTGGATATTGCCAAAAGTCTGTGTGTAGAGCTAAGTCTTTACATAAACGGGTTCCCTTTAAAGGGAGATCTAGAAAAAGGATATTAATATTCATCTAAACTTAAACCTACATTGTTCAAAGGTAGATATGCATCTGTATCGTATAGAAACTCCATTAGTCAATAACTAAGATGAGCTGAGAATGATCAGAGATTCAGTTAAATGGAAGATAGTGTACAGGAGACCATGTTTTAAAGTTAATGCTTAACATGAACAACAGACCCTGGAGAACTCTTTGCTCATTTACCCTAAAATGGATTCTGATTGAATTGGTACAACACATTCTCATCTAGTTACTAATAAAATATCTAACCTCACTGAAAACGAGTTACTTCCTCTCTCACCTGACTGTTTTTTGCTGCTGCTGTTCGGCACTTCTCCGTTGGTCACTGACTGTTTACTTGTGACACCGCTGCCTCCTGATTGGCTGTTTAATACTTTAGGAGTGGATCCCAGGTTTGCAGCTATCACTGGTAACTGCTGACCTCGCTTTAAAAGCTGTTTCTGTTCCTGGTGTCGAAATCGTGGTGGTACTTCACGAGGAGGGAATCGAGGCAAGGTCTGCTGCTGCTGCTGACTGCTGGCTGCGGCCCGCTTGGCATTATTATTCGTGCTGGTTGCTGGGGAAGTGCCGTTAGAGGTGACGGGCTGAGGCTGGCTTATACTGGTCTTTGTCTGTTCTGGCACTAACCCCCAACAACAAGAAAAAAGAAAAAAAGTTGAAGAAAGTTATTCACAGGTACCATAGTTTTCAAACTCAAAAAGAGCTTAAGAAAAGAAAAACCAACACGTTTTCAATAGGGCAGGGGGAGCAAGCTGAGCCTGAGAAGGAGCCAGAATTTATTAATGTACATTGCCAAAGAGCCACAGTAATATGTCAGCAGTCCCCATCAGCTCCCCCTCCACTCCCAGCAGCTCCCACCCACTGGCGCCGCCCCCTCCCTCCCCACACCTCCCGATCCACTGTTTCGTGGCATGCAGGAGGCTCAGAGGAGGGGGGAGGAGGGAAGAGCGAGGGCAGAGCAGGCTTGTGAGGGGGGAAGGGGATGGAGCATGGGCAGGGCCTGTGACAGAGCCAGGGATTGAGCAGTGAGCACCCCGTCACATTGGAAAGTTGGCAACTGTAGCTCCAGCCCCGGTGTCAATGCCTATACAAGGAGCCTCATAGTAACTTCTGAAGAGCTGCATGTGGCTCCGGAGCCACAGGCTGGCCACCCCTGGAGTAGGGTATATGTTATAGAATGGCGATATTTGCTCCAGTTAAAGCTGAAACCTAGTTTCCACTATAAGCCTCACTATATGCACACACTATTTTCTATCATGGTATTACTAGTAATCATAGGTTTAGCTATAAATTCATAACAAAATTATCCCAGCTCAAGTCTTTTATTACTACTCCTTACAAAGATCCTAAAATTTTTGATGGATCATCACTTAAAGCAAAACTACGTTTCTCAAAAAACTAAAAAACTTTAAAAAAATATCTGTGTTGCATTATTTCTTACAGCGGGAAATTAAAAAATCTTTTGTGTACAAGTCTTTTCTATGTTGACTTCATAAGAGAACACAAGGCGAGATTAGAAACAAAGAGAATGAGTGGTTAACGCTTGCCTGTCTTGTCAATCCTGACATCCAAAGGGAAATCTAAGTACTAGTCTTCACCCAGTCCATTGTCAGTAGAAAGTGATACCATAAATACCATACACCATTTGACATGGCTGGTTGCCTCCATGGATGAAATGCCAAGCATTCAGCTTACATGAAATCAAAATTACCTTTCATAACCTTGATAGTATGGCCATTTCTAGGTGGGACTGAGGCCAAAGAATTTGCAAGAAAGGTTACGTATAGGTGTATACACCATACCTGAACTGTGAATAAACAGGTAATTACAGTATTCATTGCTACCTCTTTATTTGCTCCATCACACCAGTACAAATGCAAACAAATTAAATGAAACCCAGAAAGACTCAGGATGGAGTACCTGGTTGGGCCTGGTCCATTAAAGCACACAAATACTCTAAAGATGTGGAATGATTTACAGTAACTACATTTAGAGATCACAGACAATTTAAAAAAGTTTAAACCAATTCTATTTATCACAAAAGTCTGTAACACACACTTTTTTCAAGTCCATTATATATATCAATGATCACACACAATGGTGTATGTGTTCAGTTTACTTTTTCTTTGATAAAATAAGTACAGAAGAATATCTAGGTTGTGATTTTCAGAGATGACTAGAGAATTTAACCACAACTGCCCTTGAAATTATTGGGAGCTGCATAGTTAACTTAGAAAAGCTTAACCTTAAACATATTATAAAAAAATGCTTGGACAACTACTGTCTCTATAGCCAGGTCCTGAAGGTATAATTAAAATATAAGGCATTCCTACTGCTAAGTGTATGATTGTTGGGCGTTTGGGGTCCTATTAAAATTAAGCTTGAGTCACTATAAAGTTTTGTTTATCTTCCTTTAAGAGTAACTCTTCATATTAGTATGCCGTTAATGCACCCTAGGCTTTTGACTTTGCAGCAGCATTTCCTAAACGGTTACTTTTTGTATTTCATTAAACAATTCCCTAGTGTGCTAGCAGCAAGAACAAAATGGTCAAATGCAAGAAAATTACAAAACATGAAAATCATACACTAACATTCACTTTCAAGTACAAATGCAGGTGAATACAATAGTCTGGCCTTAGAAAATCTAAGCAAAATCCTGTTCTCTGAAGTTTTTTAAAAAAAAGCTTCAATATAGGGAATATGGCTGTTACTTTTAACACGATTAGATTAAAAAAAACAAAACACACACATACCTCAGAAAAGGCATACACAATTATATGCTCCTTAAAAAAAAAAAAAAAAGTGTCCCCCCCGTAGGATCAAATCTTTTACCTAAGTGTAAACAAAGCACCCAACTTTCTTAGCACCCAGAACTGCAGTTATCCGTTTTTCAGTCTACGAGAAAAATGACAAAGCCCAAAGAAAGATTTTGTACACAAGGGACATTTGGAGCATGTATGCTATTTCTTCTCCAATGGAGGACTGACAGTTATAAATCCTTGGTACAAATTTCAAGGGCAGAGAAAGGGATACACTATTTCAGGTGATTACAAACATGTACACTACCACCGTCTTCCACTACTCCGCCACAGCAGTGACCCAGTTCTACTCTATTTCACAGCTGAATGGAGGGGGACAGAATTAGGGAGAAAAATGGCCATGACATAGGTCAATTTAATGCATAGGAGCATGGATAGGGAAGATATTCACAAACAATTAGATAAACCGATAAGTTGGATAAAATGACTAACACAGTATTAGATTCTGCTGATGTTAAGAGTTCTGCACGTATTTTAGAAAGCTACTGAATTCAGGTCCTCAAACAATATTTCACATGCACACATTCAACAGTGTATGAACGACCTATGATCAAATGCATTTAATGTTTAAAAGTACAATTCAATGCCTTCAAAAATTCTGTACATATTTCCATCTATTCCTTTTTAGCACATTCCTCTTTTCATTAATGTTAAGATTTAAAGAACAAAGCAATGCAATGTAAAATGATGCAAGAGAAGAAAACATTTTATATTCTTCTCTGCACTTCTAAATCAGTAATTTTTCTTAATGGTAAACCTTTGTTGTTAATACAAATTACTTATTATGCACAAGTTATTTAAAAAACCTCAGACTACTTTAGTCCATTTACTAATGCAACTCAAGACGACATTTAAAGAGAGTTGGTCTTTCATGTACTAAACTCCACTTCACCACCCACAAATCTGTTATTTAACTTTCTAGTAATCTACATTTTACCAATACACCTTTTGATGCAACTGGTCATAATGTCTAATCTTTAAAGTTAAAAAAACATACTTAAAGCTTGATCTAAGAAAGTCTGTTGATAGCGGTAAATGAAAATAAACACACTACCTGCATACAGTCTACCAGTATTACTCCATCAACAAAGTACTTCTAAAGAACTGCACTGCTTAATTATAAATCCATTTTTTGGTCACCTGGTATTGTGTGTATGAATTATTCTGTCTTTCTATTTAGACTGTAAACTGCTTGGTGCAGGGATTATTTTATTACAGCACATAATGTCTTGTTGGTGCTCAATAAAATGATAATTTTTACTTCACCTAGTATTCCTTCTATAGTAGAATTATTCCTTGCAGATTAAAATACAAATCATTTACATATGACATTCCAATGGAAGAGAACTGGAGTTAGAAAAATCACTCCAGAGCAGAACGGCAACAAAGCAACATTCATTCCTAACTTTTCTTACTGTGCTTTAAAGGGGCTTATATAAGTGCATCTTACTAAAATAATTGAACTAATTCCTGGTTACTCATTCATTTATTAACCATAAAATGATAGAGCATATTAGTATATAAGATCCCTTTTAGTAAAATAAACCCCAAATAGCTACAGTATGAACACTACTTTTTCTAAAAAAACCCAAAACATTACATACAGATTACCCAAGAAATATATTTAGTTGGTAGATAAAAGCAGCAATAGAATTATTCATTCTTTGTGTAAATATTGACAAATTCAATAAAATGCAATCAAGTGTTCACGTAAAACATTTTTAGTTTGAGCCATGTTTTCTCTCTCTACAGTCAAATATGCTTTAAGACGGAACTTAAAGTTTCAGTTATTTTCAATTTAATCAAATGTATTATTGACATCAACAGGCCCAATACAATCATTTTTCTTAACTAAGTGTTGGGGGGGGACTTCGGAGGCGGGGAGGGGAGAAGCAGGGAAACCACACAATGTTAATTCTATCCAATTGTATTTTATAGTCAGCAACTTTTCAGAAGATTAAACCAGCTCTGTTGTTAATATCTCACTTTAACTAACCTTTTATTGTTCCAATATGATTATTATAAATTCCAATACTCCTTAAATCCCAGAAATGTGTTATAATCTACTTCTCTAGTTTAACAACACTGTTAAAAACAGTGAAAATATTGTTTAGCACATCAGCATTTTGTTCTACACCACCCTAAAGTCTAAAGGCAACTTTGCTAATGGATTTACAATGTATTATTCCTAATTTTCTTGACAAGCAGCAGCAAGGTTACAAAGGAATATAAGGAGAGATTTTCATAAACAACAAACCTGCTGAAAACCCACAAAGCAGTGGAAGCTGAAGTTACAGTCTGCACGACCGTGACAGAAACAACAGTTTACAGAGAGATTCCAAAGAAAGACGCTTCCAACTTGTGTTGCTTTCCCACTCTGCAGATTTCATTAGAAAATGGAGGAGAAGCATGGTGTCATTTTACTGCTACAACAGTACTGCTTGCCAACTCCTCCTGGAGTAGGGGCCCAGTGACAAACTCCCCCCTCCAATAAAAAAAATGGCAGCTGTTTGAACAACTTTAATGCAGATGGAGAACAGTTTCACCCAAACAAAATCAGCTTACATAGATCAAATCAGCGGCTAAAGCACACAAAGAACAGCACCAAACTGTCATTTAAGTGTTCTTTTCTTATTACTGCTTAAGCTGACCACTTAAAAACTGTACTGTAATACACTTTCCTTGCATGTCATGCCCCAAAGAGTTGTCAGTTCTGGAATGCTGAAGGGCAAACAGAGGAAGTCTGGCTTTCAAGCCGACACACGTAAGATGTAATGCTAGAATTTTCGTTGTGGAAAAATGGCCGCAGATGTAAGCTCAGCTAGCTGATCTGGAAAATATCTGTTTGCCAATTTATTAACCCCTGCAGATCCGTAGAAAGGTAAATTATAAGGCATTTATATGGGGAATTTTAACAGCAAGTATTCATAGCTCAGTTCATTTTTTTTCTTTTTTCTACCTATAAGCTTTGAAAGCTAATATAACAGTTTTCTATTAAGGTAAAGCAGTTATACAAGTGGAAAACAAAACTTCTGTGAGCATGGAGAGTTTTGTTTCACAGAGAACAGATGAATGAGAAGTTTCAAAAGGTAGGAAATATGAGTAAAGGAATTCAATTCCATATCCAGTTATTTTTAAAGGCACTTTCTATTTCAGTGGTGATCCAGAGTTTATCCTATTCTGCAACAAAAGCATTAGTTTTATGCCTAGCCCTTCCACAAAACAGGGAAATAGAGAAAAAGCTGAAAATCGGAATTGATGATCTACCTTTTACTATTTTCAAAGTACTAGAAGACTCAACAGCATGAGTGACAGCTTTAACCCTACCACATAGTTTTAAAAATTATTTCACTAAAATATTACCTATGTATCTTGAAATACAATGTGTAAAGGAAATGTTTCACATTACAAAGTACTGTCCTGCACACACACCCCCCACCCCATATTTACAGTGACAGCATCTTGTTTGCTGAAGAGTCTAGGAAGCTGGTATTTTGTGGCAAAATGCAAGCTAAATACTCATTGTATAATGTTTTCTTTACATAGCTGAAGTGGGGTTTGAGAGATTTCTTTTGAATGGGATATTCATGATGAATGGGAAGATTTGTTTACCTTGAATAGTATTACAAGTTAAATTCAATAAAAGCTATTATACCAGGCTACTGTGTAAGTTAGAGTAGACCACCACCATAATGTTTGGCAGTTCAATAACACATTTAATTGGTAAAGATCTCAAAGCACTTTCCAAAACTTTACATTTAATTTACATATAATACCTACAGGTCCCAATCGAGATCATGGACCTTCTGTGCTAGGTTCTGAACATATACATAGTGCCCTCCTCTGAGGAACGTAGGAATTATTGAATTGCTGAATACATTTAAACTTAAAAAGCTAGAAAAAATGTTTAATTGAAAAACTGTATACAAAATACAACCATGTCAATGCTAATGTATCAAACAGCTATGACTGAAATATCTACACTACTGTCACCTTCTTAACTGTTTCAATATTTCCATTTGAACAGGGGTATAATCAAAATTTGCTAGTAATGTCACACTACTTTATTCCATTCCAAGAAAAAGGGTTTATGACAGTGGGGTTCTGGAACTATTAGGATGAAAAGAGTGCAAAAAGTGATCCTACACATAAATGCATTTTAGACTCAACTGAGAGTTTGGGGGGAGGGGTTTATTACAATTTTAATGTAATTTTCTGCAATAAAGAACTTTATTATGAATTACTTAGCAATCCTATACTATTGTATTCTATCTTCAACTCAGCCACATAATATTTTAAGAAATTAACATAATGGAAACTTGGAAACTAATAAAATATTTAATTTTCATCTTCAATGCTATGATGAAACAGTGAATTGGGTTTGCATAACACAGATGACAAATTCTGACGTGAAAATATGGTTTGAAACAGCTTCACTATTGAATCCCATAACATCTATGCTTATTAAAAGCGACTGCCAGCATGTTTGACATATCTTAAAATTCCCCCCCCCCCACTTTTATAGTAAAATATAGTTAAGGAAATAAAGTAACATATTAAAGTTAGAGTTGGGTATTTACACTAATAAAGCACATTACATTTCAGTTGACAAAAGCTGAAAATCTAACAAGGACAAAAGTGTCGGCATCTTTATTCCCTCAGTTGTGAGCATCACTATCACTTCTCAAGACAGTGTGAGACATGTCAACTGTGACTTTAGAATGCACAGTACCGTTTTATAGAGCAAAACATTTACCATTTTTCTATTCTGTCCCTCAGTCTTTCCTAGTTTAATTTATTACTGTAGAATATTTTTAAGAAGTGACACTATTCATAATTCTACAGTTGGAAGGTCTATGCATGGCTGTTAGCATATCATCTTTTTTATTGTGGCATCTGGCTATGTAAGAGTGGCTATAGGAGAAGAGAAACACTTATTTGGTAGATGAGACAATTAATTGTAATTCCATGCACTGGCTAAAAAAGGAAGCCTAAATAAATTAAGCGAAAATATATATCTACTATAGAGGGCTCCAGGAATGTGAGATTCTTTGACAGGGTACAAGCCTTCCGAAGAGGTGGGGGAGTGGTAGCTGTGGTAACATCTTGACTTTAGTAAGGGGGGGAGGGATAGCTCAGTGGTTTGAGCATTGGCCTGCTAAACCCAGGGTTGTGCGTTCACTCCTTGAGGGGGCCACTTAAGGATCTGGGGCAAAAATCAGTACTTGGTCCTGCTAGTGACGGCAGGGGGCTGGACTCGACCTTTTGAGGTCCCTTCCAGTTTTAGGAGATAAATAAATAATAGGAGATATACCTATTATTTTAATACTGTCTTGCATGACCTTCTCATAAACAAACCAGGAAAATAAAACCTAGATGGAGCTACTATAAGATGGGTGCATAACTGGTGGGAACGGTTTTCCAAGAGAGTTATCAATGGTTCACAGTCAAGCTGGAAGGGCATATCGAGTGAGATCCTGAAGAGATCTGTTCTGGGTCTGGTTCTCATTGATATCTTCATTAATGATTTAGATAATGGCATGGAGAGTACACTTATAAAGTTCACAGATGATACCAAGCTGGGAGGGGTTGCAAGTGCTTTGGAGGATACCATTAAAATTCAAAATGGTATGGACAAACTGGAGAAATGGAATTAAATTCAATAAAGACAAATGCAAAAGTACTCCACTTAGGAAGGAATAAATCAGTTGCACACATACAAAATAGGAAATGACTGCCTAGGAAGAAGTACTGTAGAAAGGAATCTGGGGAGGGGGGAGGTCATCGTGGATCACAAGCTAAGTATGAGTGGACAGTGTAACAGTGCTGCAAAAAACAAAAGAATTATTCTGGGATGTATTAGCAGGAGTGTTGTAAGCAAGTCATGAGAAGTAATTCTTCCGCTCTATTCCATGTTGATTAGGCCTCAACTGGAGTATTTTGTCCAGTTCTGGACACCACATTTCAGGAAAGAAGTGGACAAACTGGAGAAAGTCCAGAGAAGAGCAACAACAATGATTACAGGTCTAGAAAACATGATCTATGAAGGAAGATTGAAAAAATTGTTTTTTTTAGTCTGGAGAAGAGAAGACAGAGGGGAAACGATAACCATTTTCAAGTACATAAAAGGTTGTTACAAGGAGGAGGGAGAAAAAATGTTCTTAACTGCTGAGGATAGGACAAGAAGCAATGGGCTTAAATTGCAGTAAGGACAGTTTAGGTTGGACATTAGGAAAAATCTTCCTAACCGTCAGGGTGATTAAGTACTGGAATAAGTTGCCTAGGGAGCTTGTGGAATTTCCATCAGTCTAACCTGCTTTTAAAAATCTCCAAACACCTGTCAGGGATGGTCTACATCAGTGGTTCCCAAACTTGTTCCGCCACTTGTGCGGGGAAAGCCCCTGGCAGGCTGGGCCAGTTTGTTTTCTTGCTGCATCCGCAGGTTCAGCCGATCGCAGCTCCCAGTGGCCGCGGTTCGCTGCTCCAGGGCAATGGGAGCTGCTGGAAGCAATGTGTGCCGAGGGACATACTGGCCACCATTTCCAGCAGCTCCCATGGGCCTGGAGCAGCGAACCGCGGCCACTGGGAGCCGCGATCAGCTGAACTCACGGACGCAGCAGGTAAACAAAGGAGCCCGGCCAGGGAGGAGATTTCCCTGCACAAGCAGCAGAACAAGTTTGGGGACCACTGGTCTAGATAATACTTAGTCCTGCCATGAGTGCAGGGGATTAGACTAGCTGACCTCTCAAGGTCCCCCCGAGTCCTATGATTCCATGATGCTATGTCTGCCATTTCATTAAGTGTTCAGTCCTGAACCCACTGAAGTCAATGGCAAAACTCCCATTGCCTAATGAGTCCAGGATCAAGCCTTAAGAGACAGATTCTATAGACAATGGCATTGGATGCACAAGATGGCTGCAGATTCAGGATTTAAGGAAGTTAGTCTCCTAATGTAGGTTCATAAATCCAATTAATGAAAGAACAGTGCATTAAAAACTCCAGCACGCACAATGTAGCAGCTCTTTTTGCCTCAAAGCAGTGTAACTATTCTATGAACATAAAGATACCTTTATTCCTTTGATTTCTGTCACCAGTTTTCATATATATAAAAACACACTTCCTTCCCACACAAACCCTTAATGTATTAGGAGCCTATTATGCTATAGAATTTAGCTTTTCAGTACAAGTTGTCAACTCAATTAATCCACTGCAAATTGAGGAAACTAGATATAAGCTCATCTTAAAGTATCAAGTAATTACTGCTGTATACACTAGGCAGAAAGATGAGAATGCACCTTTATATGGAGAATTCACCACCTGATCTTGAGCCACTATGACTAGCTAACATTTAATTGTTAAAAAATTACTATAAATTTGTCTCAAGGCTTAATATTTAACGAAATATAGTGTTTCTAAAGATAAAGAATTTAGCAAATGTTAGCCCCCTGCATAAATATATAACTATAAAATTCTCAACACTACCTGAATTAGAATGAAAAAAGGAAGTTATGCCTACATAAAGTAGATATGTATTTTCTATATCTTAAAGATATAGCAAGTACTTGAAAGGAATCAAAATATACAATACAAATATTCAAATTAATCACAATACTCTCAATTTGTTCTTGAGCTAAATTAGAGCTCACAGACATGGGAATCCCAGCCCTTTACACCAAGATAAAACTGCTGGATGTGTCATTTCACTTCAGAGATAGATGGGCAATTACTGTGCCTATCACTCTGATGTCCATGTGCACTAACAGCACATTTGGAAGAACTGCCTCAAATAGATTAACTACATCCCAAAACCTACAATACGGCTGGATTGGTAGGAGGATGCAATTTTTTTTTTTTTAAATGAAAGGAGAAGAGGAAGAGAAAAATGAAGGAGAAGAAGATAAAGCAGAACGCTGCTTGTGCGCATAGTGCTATACAAATAAATAAGAAAAGGTGAATAAGAGTGAAGGAATATATCAACCAAACTATGAACAATTTTCCTTTCTGTTTTTTTTTTTGGACCACTAGATACACCATTGGCACTCTTATGTTGTCTCACACCCTATCTTTTCAGGCTGAGTTAAAATGTTTCAGACCCTCCCTTTTAATTCAAACACAAATTAAAATACCTATTCAAACACTACAAAATATAAATATCTTTAAAGTAACTTACCTTTGATTTTTTGTTCAATGGCCTACAACAAAAAAGGAACAGTGTTAATTTGTACACATTGTTCTTTTGAGATCTTTTCTGCATCAGTATAGTCTCACAATAGACTCCTGCCTGCTTTTCTTTTAACATGTTTTGGTATATCGAAAGTGGACAGCTGCAGATCATGTCCCCTCTTCCACCAGCCCTCACTTTATAGCTGCAAAGCGGTTTAAAAACATGATACCAACAGAAGGCCAAATGGATCATACAATCATTTCTAATCCAACCCAGTTTAGAATGAGTTAAAATTATCAGTATTTATTTGCCTAGCAAAAGTCATAGGAGGGAGAACAATTTTTAGTTTAGATTATGAAAACTGCACAGCTCAAAACAATCCCCAATCATAATAAACAGAAAAACTCAAAGGAGTGTGGGTGTGCAGAACAAATCTAAAATCTTCACTTTTCAAGAGCCTGCAGAAGTTTGACAAGCTACCTTTAGATTTACCCGTGTGAAAGGGCCAAGATAAAAGGTCTGCGTTGATAAACTATATCACGAGATAACAAAATATTCCTCTCTTCCTGATGTACTGAAGTGCCCCCATTTGTGTAGGTCCAGTTACACAAGCGAAGACAGTGCATGCGATGCTCTAAAAAGCATGAAGTAAATAATGGTTCCCCCCCTTCCACCCCGAGCTCTGACATACAAGTAACAGACAATTACTGTAACAAGAGAGCAAAATATTTTCAAAGCAGAAGTGAGATTTAACTTCACAGTATCCCTTTCATGTGTGTTCATAAAATATTAGTGTCATAATAAATGTTCTGCAGCATACAATATTCATTAAAATCAGTTATGACTTAGTAATATGAGACCTTACCACAGTGCTCTGCAATGAAATCCTGAGTAGTCAAGATTGACAGATCTGATAATTGTGTTTAAATATTAGCACAGTAAGAAACAGTGAGGGCTGATTATACTGAAAAGTTATTAATGCCCTTTTCTATCATGTCCACTCATCTGTTAAAGAAATCAGCAGTTCACAGTATTAGCAAATTCTGTACTTCATATTAATTTTTTTTTGGCCAAGAACTGATAAAAGCAAGGAAGTATACACAGATTTTTATACTGTCCAACTTCTAGGCACAGTAGAAAATCTATTTTCTTGTTTCCTTGTACTGCAAAGTATTTGGTATATATATAAAACTACATTTGCTTGGGAATTTTTGAACAACACTCAAGGGTGGCCAATATGTGCAAATTCTTTTTTAAAGAGAAGAAAAGCTATTATTGGTATGTTATATTGTATCAGTTACCGGAACTGAAAAAAAAGTGTAAATAGTTCAATGGCTGTTTATGCTGAATGCAACAAAACTTTTACTGGACTCAAGTTTAGAATTCTCTTCGTCAACTCTACACTCCAAGCTCCTAAAATGCTAAAAGGAGTTGCAGCCCTTTTTCCTCACTCCAAAAAAAAAGCCTGTTACACTATAAATGTCTCTGATATTCTGTGTCATAGCTTTTGACCTAGCTTACACTCATCAAGGCTATCAAATCTGGAGGAGAAATTTATTTTGCTGGCTAGGGAAGTTTTTATAGTAATTTTGAACTGCTGAGTTTTGTACTGTAGGTGCAATCACTGCTCTGTGCCTAGAGCTCGACATGCTTGTATGGATACAAATATGTAAGTGTAATAAAATAGTAGAGCTCCCATACCAGGTGCTACATGGCAGTGTGAAACAGTCCCTTCTCCCCTTCTGAAGCCAAGTAACATCCTCACTGACTGGAAGCTATGCCAGCGGGACAGAGAGCGCCTCCAGCCGACAGCGCTGGTGTGGACAGCTCTTGGCTCACTGTAGCTTGCGTCACCCAGGATGGCGGTGGTGGTTGTTGGGGGTCTTTTCACACCTCTGAGCGACACAAGTTAGCTTGACCTAAGCAGTATTGTAGACCTGCCCTTATATTAAGATGCTTTGTTCCACATTGACATCTATGAAGCATCATCTCAGGAAAAAAAAGTGAAGCCAAAGATCCCATGAGCAAAGAATCTCCTTTTTAATTAAGGGTATTGCTGGAAGATTTTGAACCCTAACAGAAAATGATTTATGCATTTGTACTTGAGCAGTAGTGATGGAGTTGTGCACTAGTGAAGCAAGTCCTTATACAGTTTGTTGTTGCTGCTATAAAGCTTACACAGGGTCTCATTCTGGGTTATAAGAAAACACCCCATCTTTTCTAAAAAACGTTCCAGAAAAAGATGACGACTGAGGGGGGGGTGCGAGATAACAGAATTAGGTGTGTACTTACTTTTTCTAAATGAGATAAACCCCTTTATTTTGACAAGAGGTCTGTGTTGCAGAAATGACTAGCTATTTTTCTGCATATGAACTGAACATTTAACATTGCTCAGGAGGATCGAGAAAAAGATTGAGAGCTGGGCTTATTTTAGATGTCTCCTTCTAGGAACTGGAAGTCTGAAATGGAAATATGTTCTTAACCAGATTTACAGGCTTCTCTCAACCGGGGCATCTACAATGTTAAATACTAATGACTGACAGATACTGTTTTAGCATTACCCAAAAAATAATTTTGTATTTTTTCTTTAAAAAATGTCTCAGGAATAATTCCTAGTATTCACTCAATGCTCTTATATCTTCAAAGCACTTTACCATAATTAGTCTTAAACCCTACTCCCTGCTGCCAATGTTTTAATTTTATCCATCTTTGATAAAGCATGTGTGATGAAGAGTCACATTCATCACAGAAGGCTAATCAGGTGTATTAAAATAAGGCTAACAGCTAAAAACAACTATCTTAAAAAACATTTTATACTATGGTCAGTCTTCACACTGTGTATTCATAGGCTTGCATCCAGAAACATCCCTGTCAGCTGAAGATCTGTGAGCTAAATGGATATCTAAACAAGATCTTTAGCTTTGAAGAAACTATGCCTGCAAGTTAAGTAAAGATGTTCAGAAAGACAGTTACTTGATGATAGCACTTCCAAAGCACAAGGCAATGATGAGATTAAAAAAAATAGGCTTATCTTTAACAGCTATATTACAATAAGCAAAATTAGTCTGAGGAAAAAAACAAAGCCAAATCCTATTGTAAAAAAAAAAAAAACCAAAAAACCTTAAAATGATTCACATACCTTTTTTTGAGCAGCTTCCTTCTTTTTCTTGTCTTCTTTTCTCTTTTTCCTTTCTTCCATCAACTGTTCCTCTTCTTGCACTAAATCCCTGAACCACACAGTTTGTAATTAACTCTCCCAAAATGCATTCAGTAGACATTTCTATTCCTTCATTTATACTCTTTTTAGAAATTATCTTAAAGAGATATGGGAATTTTATCCCTAATTTGTTGACTGCATAAAATTTCTAAAGGGATCAGTTAGTCTAAATCAAGATAATATATACTGTCACTCTACATCACAAGTGGAAAACTATTTTAATAGGCCTATTTTCAATATGCAACATCCAGGAGCAGAGATTCTTCCTCTACACCCCTGAAATTAAAACCACCCCCCACCTCATGTACAGTACCATTCTATATATGGTACCTTCTTTCTACCAAAGGACATAAGTAAACTAAAAGGAATAAGCCTTAATTAAGTCACAAATCAGTGTTAGTTCTAAAGGGTTGGCATGATTCTAATACTATTTAATCTTTACCTTCTGCTGTGAATTAGCTCTGAAATTGAACTTTTACATGTCAAATTTGTCCCATCTCCTTTCAGACATAACCAGCTTCCGCAGACAAATGTTAGAACAGCAGTGTAGTTCAACAGAGTTGGAGCCAGGAAATTCTTACATACATTTCAATTCATCCTTACATACTTTATGCAACACAATGTTCATTACCAGTGCAGCTGTGCAGCCGTATGATGTATTCTATTCTCACTTTCTAGGCAGCTTTAAGAGCACTCCATTCTTTCAGTTAGAATGGAATTTAGTCCTTTGAACAAGAACGGGAACATATGAATAAAAAAAGAATGCTGAAATTGAAGAGCAGTGAAGATTCAAGTACTCCTACGAACTATGCAGCAAGACACAGTAAGATAATAACAAAGAAACAGTAAGGTTTAAAGTAAACTGCGGGCTAAAGGAAGTTTATTAAAAGGTAATAAGAATGTAAGAGTGGCCATATTGGGTCAGATTGGTGGCCCATCCAGCCCAGCATCTTGTCTCTGACAGCGGCCAGTGCCAGATGTTTCAGAGGGAATGAACAGAACATGGACATTTCAAGTGATCCATCCCCTGATGTCCAGTCCCAGTTTCTGGCAGTTGGAGGTTTAGGGACACCTGGAGCATGGGACTGTCCTTCTGACATAACCACCACGGATGAACCTATTCACCATGAACTTCTTTAATTCTTTTTTGAACTCTGTTTTTCACCTTAACATCCCCTGACAATGTGTTCAACAGGCTGACTACGGTTGTGTGAGGAAGTACTTCCTTATGCTTGTTTTAAACCTGCTGCCTATTAATTTAATTGGGTGACCCCTGGTTCCTGTGCTATGAGAAGGAGTAAATAACACTTCCCTATTCACTTTCTCCACACCATTCATGATTTTACAGACCCCCATCTTATCCTCTCTTAGTCAGCTCTTTTCTAGCTGAACAGTCCAAAGTCTTTTTCATCTATTCTTGCATGGAAGCTGTTCCATCCCCCAATTGTTTTTGTTGCCCCTCTCTGTACCTTTCCCAACTTTAATGTATCTTTTTTGTAATGTGACAACCAGAACTGTATGCAATATTCGAGTTGTGTTTTTACCATAGATTTAAATAGTGGCATTAGGATATTTTCTGTTTTATATATATCCCAGGCCTAATGATTCTTAACGTTAGCTTTTTTGCTTGCCACTGCACACTGAGCAGATGTTTTCAGAGAACTATTCATGACGACTCTAAGATCGCTTTCTTAAGTGGTAATAGCTAATTTATTTACATCATTTTGCATGTAAAACTGAGAATATTTTTTCCAGTGTTCATTACTTTGGACTTAACACTGAATTTCATTTGCAATTTTGTTGCCCAGTCACTCGGTTCTGTGAGATCCCTTTGTGACTCTCTGTAGTCAGCTTCATACTTAACTATCCTGAGTAATTTTGTATTGTCTGCAAACTTTGCCACCTTACTATTCACCCTCTTTTCCAGATCTATGAATATCTTAACAGCACAGGTCCCAGCACAGGGCCTTGGGGGACCCCACTATTTACATCTTTCCATTGAGGAAAAACGTTTGAAGAGATGGTACAGAGTAGACTACAAAGTTAGGTCAACGTAAGTCACCTTGGGTCAACCTATTTGTGCATGTGTCTACGCTTAAATTTGTCTCCAGTCAACTTAAGCACCCTGTTACAGCAATATACTAATACCACCTTCCCAAATGGTGCAGAGATATGGTTGATCTGCAGAGACTGATGCAGTGTAAGTATGAACACTGTACAACCTGCAGTCTTCCAACAGCTGTCCCATAATGCCCCATTTCTTGCAACAAGTGACCATTGTGGTCACAGTTGTAAACTCCATTGCCTAAGCGACACAGAGACCAGAAGCTACCACTCCATTTAACCCCCCACATCCGAAGTTTTTGAAATGCCTTTTCTTGACTACCCCCCTTGGTGAGCACACCTAGCAGCTCCCCCTTCTTGAGTGCAACTGCCCAAGCAACAATGCTAGTTCTATCCACTAGACACATACACCGATCAATGCACAGTTAGTGTTTGTGTAGTCACAATGACCTACATTTGTGCCCTGAAAATGGACAGAAACGTTTGCTGTGATTCCAATTTTAAAGTTCTGTTCTGTTAAATGTTTGCATTGCATTGCTAGTTTTTTGTACATTGGTTTTTTGCACTGTTTTTGTTTCTCAATAAATTTCTGTTTTTGAAGAATAAAATCTTTATTAGTTCACGACAAACACTGCAGAATGCATAGCAGGACTCAAAGCACACAGTGCTTGTAAACATACAGCACCACAGAATGCGTAGGTTCAGAAAAACAGTACATTTATAACTGACAGCAAGCACTACACCATTTCTAACAGCACCCAAAGCTTCAGGCCCAGATAATAGTCCATTGCAGAATGGTGAGCTACAGGACTGTTCAAGTGTTCTTTCAAAAGCCTCCTTCAACCACATAGCTCCCTGTTGAGCTCTTGTAAAGGCCTTTGTCTGGCTGTTCAAAGTCAGCAGACACTGCTTCACCTCCTCCCTGGCAGCAATTTCCCCCTTTGCCTCACAGACATTATGCAGGACACCACAGGCAGCTATAACCATATATTTCTCACTGAGATTCAGTCTAGTGAGTAACCACCACCACCATCCCTCCGATCTACCAAAAGCACATTCAACTGTTGTTCTGCACATGTGGAGCCAGTAGTTTAATCTCCTTTTGGTATTGTCCAGGTGGCCAGTGCACTGCTTCATAAGCCAGGGGAACCAGGGGTAAACTCGGTCCGTCCAGAATCACCATTGCATTTCAATATTCACCAGTCAGGAAAAAATGTCCCAGCTTGCAGCTTTCTGAAAAGTCATGTATTCTTAAGATGCAGGTGGCAAGTACCTTCCCTGACCAGCCCACACCAATATTGGGGAAGTGTCTCCAGGGATTCACCAATGTTTTCATAACCACAGAAGAGAAGCCCTTTCTGCTGATGTACTCAATGACAAGGTGGGCTAGCGCCAAAAAAGGATGTGCAAAGTCTATTGCCCCATCGCAGTTTGGGAACCCCATTGTTGCAAACACAACTGCTATGTCCTGCACACTGTCCAGAATCAAAGCCTTGCATAGCAGGAGCTGATTCATGGACCTACACACTTGCATAACGACAGCCCCACTGTAGATTTTCCAGTCCCAAAATGATTTCACACTGACAGTAGCAATCTGGCATTGCAAGCTTGCACAACGTGATAGCCACTCACTTCCCCACTGTCAACACAGCTCTCATTGTGGTGCTGTTGAACTAGAGGGCTGGGATGAGCTCGGCGCACAGATCCAGGAATGAGGCCTTTCAAACCCAAAAGTTCTGCAGCCATTGCTCGACATTACTATGTGATTCCACCAGTCAGTGCTTGTTTTTCGCTCCAAGAAGCAGTGCTCTACCATCTATAGCTGCTCTGTGAATGTTGGCAACAACTCTGAATGGCCTCTCAGCAAACTGTCCTCAAAGAAATAGTCATGTCCCCTGTTGCTGTGGTACTTCCTATAGGTCAATTATGCATCCTGTATTTGTAACATTCATGAGAATAGCATGGAGCTCTGAGGGCTCCATGCTTCTGTCAAGAAAAGGGAGAGGAAAAAGTGTTCCACAGGTTTATGAGATTTAAAAAGAAGGCATGGAAAATTATGGGATATGGATGGCATCATGGGATGGAGAAAGTTACATGCTGGGAACCTGATACCTAGCTCCCAGAGATCTAAGGGTGAGTCATTTCTATTCCAAAACACTCTGTAAGAAGGTCTCAAAAGTCCCTGAAGTTTGTAGTGTAGACATAGCTGAAGTGACTAAGTGGCTGGAATGAAGAGGAATTGCAGAGAACCACAAGTGGCAGAAGGACAAGATTGCTGAGTAGGCAGAAGAGAAAGTGAATGTAAGTTAAGGGTGTAGCAAGTCCAGGATAGTCTGGAGTGTTCTAGCGATCCCTGGCAACAGGAATCTGCTTTTCTTCAGCAGTAGTACTATAATCACGATGGCTCACATTAAACACACAAAAAAAGAGAACTTTGAAAAGTACCAGATAAACCTAACAATAAAAAGGAAACAGCGGCAGCTACCATCCAAGGACTCACCTGCAGGTAAGGAACATGTTTGCTTGCTGCAAGAGAGATTTAGTGGGGGGCTTTACTATAGGGCCGGCCGGCTGGGTAGGGGGGCGCAAATGGGGCAATTTGCCCCAGGCCCCACAGGGGCCCCCACGAGAGTTTCTCGGGGCCCCTGGGGCAGGATCCTTCACTTGCTCCGGGGGCCCCGGAAAACTCTCATGTGGCCCGGGCCCCCGGAGCTTCTTCCACTCTGGGTCTTTGCCAGCGGGGGGTCCTTCCACTCCAGGGCAGAAGGATGTCCCGTCACCAAATTACCGCCGAAGCAGGACCCACTGCCAAAGTGCAGCCCAGTCTTCGGCGGTAGTTTGGCGACGGGGGGTCCTTCCGCTCCGGGACCCGCCGCCGAAGTGTCCCAGAGACCTGCCGCAGGGGCCCCCACCGCCAGATTACCACCGAAGACCCAGCTGCACTTCGGCGGTGGGTCCCGCTTTGACGGTAATTCAGCAGTGGGGGGGCCCCCACTGCAGATCTTCGGGGCACTTCGGTGGTGGATCCCGGAGTGGAAGGACCCCCTGTTGCAGAATTACTGCTGAAGACTCCAGGCCCCCAGAATCCTCTGGGCGGCCCTGCTTTATTAGAACTAACTATTTCAAAATTCTATAGTCCAATAAAAAAACTATTTTATATTAGGGAAGCTTAGAAACCCCACTCACAAGACACTCCACTGCCACTTTAATGTCTGAAAAATGTTTCCACTGGCTTGCGTTCTCATCCCAGTAACACTTCCTAGATTGGCAGGCGAAGCAAGATTACAAGTAAGTTTGAAAGTTTTCTTCTGGTAGTCTTTCAGAGGTAGCGTTGTCTAAGACCACCACACACAATTGAAAGTTTGTTCCCTTGCCTTGGGCAAGACATTCAACCTCTGTGGTGCTGCAAGTAAGTTAAATGTTTGTTTGTAAAGCACTTTGAATGGGGCTTGAAAAAAGGACCAGCCTACTTACTACTGGTAAGTAGGCAGTTTCCCAGAGTGGGAAAAGTATCTAAATCCATTAATTTCTGTAGAATTTAAGTTTTCTAAAATATGAGGTCCTTAATCCTGAATCTGTAGGCAAACTGCTCCACTTTCTCTGCCACTCCTAAAATTGTCAAGCAACAGCAGTTAAATTGACAAGAGGTGGCCAGAGATGCTATACAGAGCTCTGTGCGCAGTGAAACTAATTACAACCCATGTTAGTTTCACTCTCCTACTGCTTTGAAAAAGAGAAGAATGGCCACACTAGGACAGACCAAAAGTCCATCTAGCCCAGTACCCTCTCTTCCAACAGTGGCCAGTGCCAGGTGCTTCAGAGGGAATGAACAGAACAGGGAATCATCAAGTGATCCATCACTTGTCGGACATTCCCAGCTTCTGGCAAACAGAGGCTAGGGATACCATCCCTGCCCATCCTGACTAACAGCCATTGAGGGACTGATCCTCCATGAATTTATCTAGTTCTTTTTTGAACCTTGTTACAGTCTTGGCCTTCACAACATCCTCTGGCAAAGAGCTCCACAGGTTGACTGCGTGTTGTGTGAAGAAATGCTTCCCTTGTTTTAAACCTGCTGCCTATTAATTTCATTTGCTGACTTCTAGATCTTGTCTTATGAGGTGTAAATAATTTCTTTATTTACTTTCTACACACCAGTCATGATTTTATAGACCTCTATCATATCCCCCCGTAGTCATCTCTTTTTCCAAGTGGAAAAGTCCCAGTCTCGTTAATCTCTCCTCTTATGGAAGCTGCTCCATATCCCTAATCATTTTTGTTGCCCTTTTCTGAACCTTTTCCATGAGCAGCAGCTGATGCACCGGAGCTGCTGGATCTGCACATGGCTATTCGCTCTTTCCCATTTTTTATATCATCTTCTTGCCAGTGTGTCTACAAACTTTTCAAGTCCATCCTTTAAATGTGTAAAGGGACTAACCATGCTATTCATCTAGGACGGAAAAGCAGACTGGTGAATTAAACAGCTATTTTAATTCTTAATTGTTTTTTGGGGGGCAGAGACCATGAAGGGGTAAGGGAAAAGAAAGTATTTATTGCAAGTTTACTGATTAGCTAATGCTACTTTGCTAAAATTAATCCCATTTCCCTCATTTGTAGACTCAAAATTCAGCTTCACTCACCACGTAAGACATTATGGTCTATTTAAAAGCATTGAGGGGAAAAAACATAGCTTTTAAGGAAGATGTGCACTCTCTCACTTTGGCTTCACAATGTTGAAATCATCTGAGTCTGGTTGGCTGCTATCATTACAACATTTTTCTTTGCCAGCAAAGTTACATACAATTAGGCTTGGCAAGCTAGTCAACTGACCAGCCAAATAAAGTCAACTGACCACCTATTTGGCCATGGTCATATATTCCCACAAAAATGCCTAGATGTAGGTAGGGACCTACATTTTTGATTGCATCATAGTGCCAAGTGTTAGCAAGCCTACTTAAATGTCCTGATCACTTACTTTACTACATATTGTCACCCGCTGGGAAAAAGGTGAACTAATTGAAAGATGAGCATCTTGATTGGCCGGAATTCTCTAGAACATTCTATGTATGTATGTCTCTGTCTGTCTGTCTTTATTTATATACCAGGCCATCAATGCACATTGATGACAAAGATACAGACGAAGTGAATAAAGATAATGAAAAGCAAGATGCTTGAAGAGCTGGCCTGTTGCCTACCTAGCGAAAGTGCATTTAAAAATGACTTCTATAGTTGCTATGTGTTTGTTTTATTTCATTTTTCTTTTCTTCTGTAACTGTTCAGTCTCAATAGTATTCACATTTAAAATGCCAACTTAACATTGCTAAAAAAGGTAATAATTATTCTTTTTTTTTTAGAACTCCACTTCATTGTGTTTCACATTTCTGGGAGTTAAAATAACTCAGTTAAGTAACTTGGTTTTTGTAATTAGGTATAAATATCTAAGGCTCAGTCTGCCAGACATCATAAAGTCTTACTCCTTTTTGTTACTATTCGAATAAATTAGTGCTTTAAAATATTAACCACTTTTGACATATTTGACCAATGTTTGACCAGCAAATTGATCAAGTGTTTTTGGATCACTCAAATGTCCAACCTTATATACAATTATGAAACTGGAGTTTCCGAACACAAACATAAGATTTTTTAACTTAAATAAAAGGTAAAACTACTTACTGCATTTAGTATGCAAATACAAAAGAGGGAAAAACAGGAAAATCAGATACAAAACAAAATCCTATAAGAACTACTGACAAGACCAATTTGCACATTTAGAAACTTAGAAACACAGAGAGCAAGCTTCCGTGTTCAACCACAGTGGAAACAGATTTCACAGAGTTTTATGCAGAAGAGCCACATATGCCTTTAACCCGGTTCTGCTGCTGAGAATATGCACAGTTTCAGCTGTCGTGGCAATTCACATCAATATACTTCCTAGCTTTCCAACAGACAGAACAAGGGCTCCCATTCAGGCAGCCTATTTTAGGCAGTTCTCAAATAAATAATACTAAAAAGCAGACTCTCTTTGTGGGTACCCCTTTACTTGAGGGAGAGCAATTATGTTCAAGCATCTTGCAGAAAGTTCCAGCTGTTTTGAGAAGGCAAAGATCACCATTATTGCGCTCATCTGAGTACCATCTTTCAACATCTTGCTGAAGAATCCTCATGGTTGGGGCAAAAGGCCAACTTGACCTTTAAAGTGATTCTCCTCCAACATGGAACGATGCCACAACAATGATCTTTAAACTTCATTGCTTGTAAGCACTTTGCATGGCAGTACATTTCCACAGCATTAAAACAGAAGGGAAGGTTCCCAAACTTCAAAGTACATATAAGAACCTGAGTCTCCATTAACTTTGTCCTAAATACAATATAATTCATCTTATTATGGGCTGGCCTGAACATTTTCCTTAAATCTATTTTTGCTTTTTAAACTATCAGTTGGACAACTCCAGAGCAGGAGTTATGTAATTTCAAACCTAAAAAATGTACCTTTTTTTTTTTTTTTTTT